>NC_056523.1:108936461-108944880 GCF_019175285.1 Sceloporus undulatus
TGACCTTTTTAGCTGCTGCATCACACTGTTGACTCATGTTCAATTTGTGGTCTACTTGGACTCCTAGATCCCTTTCACATGTAGTCTCATTCAGCCAGGTGTCACCCATCCTATATCTGTTTATTTCATTTTTCCACAGAATTTCATTTTGTTAGCTTTGGCCCAGCTTTCTAGTCTATTCAGGTCATTTTGAATTTTGATCCTGTCCTCAGGGGCATTAGCTACTCCTCCTAATTTGGTGTCATCTGCAAATTTGATAAGTATTCCCCCAATTCTGTCATCGAAGTCATTGATAAAAATGTTGAATAGCACTGGGCCCAGGACAGAGCTCTGTGAGACCCCACTGGTCACTTCTCTCCAGGATGAAAAGGAGCCATTGTTGAACACCCTTTGGGTTCATCTGGTCAACCAATTACAAATCCATGTAACAGTTACCTTGTCTAGCCCACATTTTACAAACTTGTTTGCAAGAATGTCATGTGAAACCTTGTCAAAGGCTTTACTGAAATCAAGATATACTATATTTACAGCATTCCCTTCATCTACCAAGCTGGTAATTTTATCAAAGAAAGAGATCAGATTTGCCTGGCATGAAAGAGCTTCAAATCGATTCTCTGACTGCAAGCTCCCAGAACAATCCCTTGTTGGCCTAGGTCTCTGTGTGATGTTCCTCCAGCTGTCTGCCTCCTGTGTATGTGAAGTGACCTCTTCCGCCCCAGCAACTTCCTCTGTGTGGTCCCATTCCAAGATTATTCATTCTGTTCTGTCCAGGAAATCTTCTTGCTCCCTAATATGCTGAAATGTAGCTACTCTGGATGCCAGCTGCTGGACTTTCTCCTCCAAGAGTGCTACCAACGTGCACTTGATGCATGTGAAGTTCTCTACATTTCTAGGCAAGAAGGAAAACATCCCACAAGTGTTGCAGGTGACTGCAGCAATTCCCTCAGTGTCCATACTGCGATGTCTTTAATAATGACTGAAACAGGACAGTGGGCTTCTCCCTCAAAAAAATCCTCCGGTAAACACCAACGTTAAGGCCCCTGATGACCTGGCTTTTTCACCAATCTCTGGCAGTGAGCTCAATCAACTCAGCCTCTGCTGTAGTTCTTCGATGAAAAAAGAATTCTGGGAGGCTCTGGGAGGAGTTATATAGAGTTAGTCTGCTAGCTCTGCCCCCCAGTGACTCACAGATGTGACTGACAGAAGCTCCACCCCCTCAGCAACAAGCACACTCTCCCAAGAGTTTTTTTTCAAAAAAATCAAACACCACTCAAAATGGCAACCCAGCTACTTCCCTCCTTCTCCTCTCTGTGGCAGGAACTGCTCTGGAAAGCCTCTGGGATGAGTTATACAGAGCTATATAGAGCTAGTCTGATAGCTCCGCCCCTAGTGACTCACAGAAGCTCCACCCCCTCAGCAACAAGCACACTCTGTTGTCTAAGAAAAAAATGGCTGATTCAAAATGCTTTCCCACTTGAGAAAATGAAATGGTACCCACATCTTGTGCCACTTAGGAAAGCTGACAGAATTAGTAGTTTAATTTTATTCAACTCTGATAGTGAGACAGGAGCAACCACCTCACCTTAGGGTACAATGTAACTTAGGACAGTGCTTCTTAAGCAATCTGATGCAGTGAATTGGCAGGGTTTTTTTACCCCAATGTGCCAGGGATTGGCACCATCTTCACATCCACTGGCTACAACTGTTTCTTTCTTTTCTGGAGACGTGCTGGAAACTAGCAGCTAATGGCTCCCAGACTGGCACCAGTCCACAGACCAACACCTAGTAGTATTGGCTTGGGGGGGGGGGGGGTTCAGAGCAGGCCATGTATAAGACACAGCTCTGACTCTTGACAGAAGGAACATACATAAGATTGGTACTGTTGCTTCCTTCAGAACACTTATCAATACAATACAATTTATTGAGTAGCCCAAGGGCCGTTTCAAAATACTAGTAACGAACACTTATCATAAGCTAGCTGCAGCAGTTGTCTCACTCTATCATATCACATGACCAGCCATATGGAAAAATTTCTGTACTGGCAGAAAAAAGAGCAATATTTAGGGATAAAAGGCTAGCAGGAATCTGGTTTCTAGTGGGCTCCTACTGTGTATATGCATCTGTGCACACAAGCACACACAATGCTTTCATGGTATTGTCCTTTCACCTTGCTGTCATCCAATGAATCTCACGTCTAGACATTTTCTAGAATCTAGTTAAGGTTGCCGGGGTGGGAATGGGGATACTGTTTTTCATTATGCCTTTCCTTCCCAATGGATGAAATGTGCCAATGTATTGCATGTCGATGTTGTAAAAACTTAACCAAGTACAGATGGTTTTGTTTTGTTACTGACCTGGGTAGTCACATAACGGATGTGGCCATTTTGATAGCATTAATGAACAACAGAGGGACAAAGCCTGAATCATCTTGTTCTACCCTGGCTCCAAACATTAAACACTAAGCCATTCTCTTTCTTTACATTTTCCCCTCATGGAAGATATATTTAGAGCTTTAAAGTGATGCGTTCTTCTGTAGCTGTAAAATATTATTTGTCATTTTCACTTTTGTGGTTGTTCAGAGAACAAAAGCAAATCATTTTTACAAAGCACACTTTTTTGCTCATTTCTCCTATTTTCTTCTTTCAGCAGAAGTATGCACTGCTGCAGGTATAATCAGGATTTCCTTCTCAACACAGGGCACTTAAAATACAGCAGCAACATTCATAATATTGGATACAAGTAGGAGGAAATAAAGGTTTGTGAGTGTGTGTGGGTAAAGCTTTGGAAAGTAATTCTGGTCTATAACTCTAAGAATTCCCCAACCAGCATGATCACTGTACTCCAAAAAATTAACTGTTCCAAATTCTAAGAGGGGCTACTTCTCTGAGCCAAGCTAGATTTTAACTGTGACTGTATCTGCACTGCAGAAACAAGACAGTTTGACACCACTTTAATTGCCATGGCTCAATGCTATGGAATTACAGAATTTGTAGTTTTGTGAGATATTCAGTTTGATCTGTCAGAGACCTCTGGAGTCACAAGTTACAAATCCCAAAATTCCATACCATTGAGTCATGGCAGTTAAAGTGGTATCAAACTGCATTAATTCTGTAATGCAGATGCTGCCTAAATTACATGCTTAGCAAATGTAACTAGCACCTGCCCCCAAGATTCACCAGAAAATAAATAATAAATACATAAATTTTTAATTTTTATCCCGCTTTTTGCCAAGCAATCAAAGCGGCATACAACAGACTAAAATACATCCATATATACACAGTACACCTTCCCCCCTTAAATCAAGATTAAACAGTACTTGGTAAATACTAGGTGAAGAAGCCAACAAGTCAGGCCTTAAAACCCAGAAAGCTGAGCAGTTATTCCTATTTTGAGCTATATCCTAACATCTTTCATTTGACAGATCTGCTTGGGAAAAAGGACTGATGAAAATGTTGTTCAGTTGGGTTTTTGGAAGAATGAAACAACATTGGCAAATTTCTTCATGAAGTGAAAGAACTTGATATTTTAAAAAAGTAGTATGGGAAAATGTAAAAATGTAAAACTAAAAATCCTCCATTCTGGAAGAGGGCTCTGGGTTCTTAGCTCCTAAAACTAAAGGACTGAATCCAGGAGAAGTAGGCCAAACAGGAGAGAGGTTGCCTCACTTCAAAATCATAGGATGATTTGATTTGTCAGATGAAGCATAAATCTTTCAAGCCCAAAGCCCCTTGTGTTTCAATGCCCGTGTAGTCAACCATTTTGGAAGTACACAGTGAGTGTTGTCATCTCTCTCCATTTTAATGTTAACTTTTTGTATATTTTGAGAATATTGTTCTTTTCAATGGCAAGCCATCTTGATTCCCAAGCCTGAGATAAAGACAGGAGACAAATAAATAAAATAATAATAAATAATCAACCCACCCACACCCCGACACTCTTCTCATCATTACCAGCCACATGGTTGCTCCAAACTCAGAACAGCTGTATCTATTAAAATTAGCTAGTCCAGATGGTTGAAAATTTTGTTTGGTTTACTTTTTGATAAGGAAATTTAAAATAAAAATGGGGGAAGGAAAGAATTTGGGATTTTTTTAAAAAGACAGAATAAATGTGGGCAAAGCAAATAGAGAGATTCCTCTCATTATTCAGAAGAAAGCACATATAGCTTCAGTGGGACTTACTTCCAGGTAAAGGTGCATTCATGTACAGCCTGAGAGTGCACCTGCATTGTAGAAATAATGCAGGCTGATACCACTGTAAATGCTGCAGCTCCATCCTATGGCATCCTAGGAGTTGCAGTTATTTAGCCTTCTCTGTCAAAGAATGCTGATAACTCATACAACTACTAATCATTATCAAATCAGCATTCTGATATGGCATCATGGCAGTTAAAGTGGTATCAAACTGCATTACTACTGTGCAGATGCGCCTTTAGTTTCTACATTCAAAAAAGACACTGCATTCAGGTTTAATGTTCTCCTTTAAACTACATTAAAGAAACCAGCTATGAGGTTATTTTCCTGATTCAGTTAAATTTAAAGACTCTGTGCTCCAATTCTAGCATTGTATCCACTACTACGCTGACCTTCAGGAAATGATCTATTATAAAAATTGGAAATAACGTCTCCCTCGGCTCACTTATTCTTTGTACCACTCTATTGACTACAGTGAGAGATTTATATCCTCTAAAGATTTCTCTGTGCCAAAACAAAAACTTAAAAGGTATCTGCATTCTTGGTCAATCTTTTTCATGTGTGTGGAGAGCCCTATGGTTAAGTAGACAGAAAATCTGTTTCATATTGCTATAAATTGGGATTGTCAATTGGAATGGTGCTATTGACCTTAATAATAAAACTATCTGTTATGACTACAGTTGGTAAAAGCATCCCATATGTACCTTGCCACAAAGTATGCACAGGGGCAGAGAGAGTTCTCCACAAAGTCTAGAAATTCAATTTATTGCATTTAATCTCCATTTTTATATAATATGCCTTCCAAAGGACTTGAAACATCAAGGTGCCAATGGATAATTCTCGGAACAAAGATGTAGGCATTGCTCCTTCCTCTAGGACACTCACGATTAAATAAAACACATTACAAAGACCAACAGCCCTACCATATATGGAAAAAAATACTTAAATTCCAATGAATTCAATTGAGTTGTTTCAAAATTGATTCTTCCTCCGTTGTTCAGGAATAGCTTTAACCTATAATCTTATTTCAAGGTAGGAAAGAGAAACAGAAAACAGTAAGGTGGAACTGTGGTCAAGAGCTTAAAAGCAGGAGGTATTTTCCTAGGTAAAATAAACAAAATATGTTTTAATCTGTTCTAAAAAAAACAACTCTTTACTCCCAAGCCCAGGTACAATAAAGGTAGAATCATATCACCTTCTTAATTTATTAGTGTTTTTTTTAAAAAAATGACCTTCTTAATGCAAATGAGGTGGAACCTTTGTTAAAAGCATCTCACTTCAGCAAAATGTTCACAAGCTTGATTTCCATGCAGTACATATTAGTGTCAAAGAAGAAAGAGGAGGAGGAGAGTGAATTTAGAATTTTCAGCCTACAGCACAGAGTGTAAAATTTCTCCAGAATTTCTCCAGTCTATCTCACTCTGACCTGATATCATTGTTCTAGTGTGAGCAAATCAAAGTCAACAACAATGATTCAGAGAAAATTGACAGGACTGAAGTCAGTAGAATTTCTGCCCAAACATGGGGGGCATGTCTACCCAGCTTTGCATTTAGGTTTCACTGGCTTGTGAACCTAAGTCCATGCAGCCATTCTATGTTTTCCTTGAATATGTTTTTCCCCCTTCATGCTGCAGGATGATTCTAGCCCTCTTTGGTAACTTCCTGTGATTACCTGAAGAAGACTGCATGCTAGTCCTACCCTCAACCCCCTCTTCCCCCTACCATCACATATTTAGCAGGAAGGTCTCAAGTTGAATGTTGTTGTTTATGATCCTCGCCTTAGAATCCTGGGTACTCTGGACTTTATCACACAAGGCTAGCAAAGCAGAAATTCAACAGGATAAAAATTTCTTTGTCAGTACCTATCTCATAATATTGTGTCCATCCTTCTCCTGCTTTGCATTCCATCCATTCCTAGAGTACTCCTTTTCCTTGATGAGTAAAATCTGTCAGTGCCTTCTAATAATGCTGTTTTTCCATTATGGTTTTCTATGTGATAAGTGCCTCCTGCTGCAGTTCTGCTTCTTAGGCAGACATATGGTGTGCGTGGGTGTGAGAGTAATTCTGCTCCTGTCCACCTCTCCCTACCTTCCCCTTACTGTTCCCAAGCAGGCTGTTTCCTGTTCCTTTTCTATTTCTATTCCCCCCCCCCCATTACATTGACGTAATTGTGCAGTTGCAGTAAAAATATAAAGAATAATAATAATAAAAACCAAACATCACACTGGGTAGGGCATAGGGCAGGAAGGCAGTTATAAGGATTGTGCAGAAGAGAGAACGTGGGGCCATAGATTACCAAAGCAGCAATTTAGCACAATGCAGAGAAGTGTAATAATGAATGTTCCAAAATCAGTATGTTTCCATTTCCTTAAACTAACACAATTGCAGTGAGACAGTAGGCATGTGCAATAAAGTCATCTGTGTACAATTCCAGAGTGTACAAATGCACTCCCTTCAGAGCTCTGCAGTGAATTCATGAAGGGCAGCAGTGCAGAGGCCTGGACACTGTAATGGAACATGTGGTCACAGTCCATTGAACTTTGGACCTGAGGAAATCTATTGTTTTAAAACATGATAGTGTAAATAACTTCCTGTCAAATGTACTAAACGCACAGCCTACAGAGTTAACTTTCAAAAATATTAGTTTTATAGGTCTAGTGTGGCCAGGGCAGATTTGCTTTTTGTCTGTACCTTCAAGTTGATCCCAGCTTATGGAAGTAACCCCATCATACAATTTTTTTGGCAAGACTGGCGATTTGGCATTTGTTTTCTCTTAGGCTTGTTCAAGATTCCAGTTGAGTGGAGATTCCACCCCTGGTCTCCCAGGTTCCTTGTGCACCACTTAAACCACTGCACCACATTGGATCCTCAGGAGTTGGTTTAGTGACCATTACATTTTAAGTGTAGTTTAATTTTAAATTTTAATTTTAAAGAAAATTCATTACTTTCCTGTTTCTCAATAATATGCTGAAATAGTCACTTTTAGGGGCAAAACAGATTGCCCCTTCTAAAGGTGGATTGGGGCTGTGGCAACCGCATGCTACAGCCCCGATCCACCTTGAAGTTGCCCAAAAAAGGAGCAGCAAAGAGCTGCTCCTTTTTGGGTGGCTAAATGCCAGCTTTTCCTTGCGCCATGCCCTCAAACCAACTGGAAGCTGGTTTTTTTATGCTGGTCTGTTATGGCCCTTAGTTGCTTTAACAAAATTTACTGTGGCAACTTCCTGGCCTGTGATAAAACCACAGTCTCCACCTCTCCATGGTGTAACAACCTCAATACCCACAACATAGCAAAGGACACTGCATGAGCAAGCACTTAAACCATGTGATGGTCTTCTGTCACCATTCAGGGAGGCTATGCCCCTATTCTAACTGTAATAGTAACCAGTAAGCTACTGTTACACTGTAAACAGAATAATGTTGCCCTGTGTTACATTATTGTAGGGCCCCATGGGGGCAGCCATCTTATTTAGAAACCTCCTTCAAGGAACTGCACTTCCTAGCTGTTCAATTTGGTCTTTACCTTTTATGCAGATTCTAAAAATGAATTAAAATAGTGTGTGTCAGGGATGGGGGTGGTACTCCACTCTCTCCAAAGCCTGTCCCTTAACCATCTCCCATGCCAGCTCCTCCTCAGCTTCAGGAGATCCAGGAGAATGATTGTTAGCAGTGACTGGAGGAGTCAACAGCTTCCAAAGAATAACTCCACAATAGATAAAATTAGCTCTTTCAAAACAAAACAAAACATAAACCAGAATATAGAGGAAAGAAATTGATAGATTTCCCCAATTGGATAAAAAAGTTGACTCTTAAATGTCTGGCTCTAAATCCTCTCTGCCCACATTTGTGACACTGAATTGAGGTTGCTACTTCTTTTTACTGACATGCCCCTCATCTAACAATAATATGGTGAACGGATATAATATGGTCCTCTAAATACCTCCAAATATGCACATACTTCCAACTATAGGATACTTCCAATTATGGGAAACTAGCCAATGGAGATAGGTAAGAATTTCATTCACAATGGCGGGTTACAGACCGCCTCTTTGAGGCGGGCTGCACCCGCCCCTTTCCCCGCCGGATCGGGGCCTGAGCTGTTAGAACGGCAGCCGCTGAGGCCCCAATCCGCCACTTTTCAGGCTGCGGGGAAGCAGCAAAACACCGCTTCCCCGCAGCCTGAAAAGGGGTGTCCTTGGGGCTTCAAGCCCCAAGGACACCCCGCGGCG
>NC_056523.1:108954880-109018795 GCF_019175285.1 Sceloporus undulatus
TATTATTATTATTATTATTATTATTATTATTATTATTATTATTAGGTATTGATTACCTCCCCGATGCATTCAGCCTTTTGGTAACAACGCAAGAAAGATAAAGGTCTGATAAACATGTGAAAGCCATCACTCTCCAAGTATCTTGTTGATATCCTTGAGACATAGCTGTTATATTTCAATCCACATCTATGCATATACATGTAAATTTTATGTCAATTCTTTTGTGTTTGTGTAATTCTTGCTTTATTTATATACTTTTTTGTCTTCCCATTTAGCAATTGATTCTGGTGTGTGTGTGTGTGTGGTTTATACCTTGCTATCACATTTGGAAATTTTTCATCTCTCTTCTCCCATATAAACTCTGGCTAAGCTTTCAACCCATGCTCTTACCTGCCAGGTTCTGCTGGGGAAAGACGTACAGGTCCTGCTCTGTTCATTGTCATATTGTATATTTTGAACTGATTTTAGCAGGCTTTAAATACATGCTTCACCGCACCATTGAACAGGGCATAGTTTAAGCTTATGCTTAAAATTATGGACATGCTAAAGTGATGCACTCAATTATAGCTTAAATGCAGCTAGCACATTTATGGAGATCAGTTTGCAATGATCCATAGAGATAGCTTAGTTTTCTCAGAAAGATTTAACAGAAAAAATTCCAAAGCAATAAAAAATAATGCTCAGAGCTGCCAGATTATAACCAAAACCCAAATGGTTTGTTTGTACATTCAGTTAGGTCACTGTTTTGAATGTTTTTAATGCCATTCATTTCTTATTTGTCATGGGAAAGGGACTGAACAGGAGATTGAGAAGAGGAGAAAAGATTACTATTTGCTTGGAGAGCCATCTGAAATACCCATTTAAAATTATTCTCTCCCATTACAGTCACTTAAGTGGAACAAATCAAGCAAAATTGACAATGTTTGCTGGTGATTGCTTCACTTCCTAATAAGTTTCTCCTCTCTCAAGCATTTTAATTTCTTTTTTACTAATGACTTGAAGCTGGATTCTCTACCACTATGCATCAAAACCAATTCTTCTCATGCTGGTAGTGTCAGAGCTGTTTTAAATCATTTTTAAGAAACAGCAAATTTACTATGCTTCAGTGGCAGGCTAAAAACAAAAAACAAACCATCGAAGACTAACAACTGAAAAGAGTTGGTACTCGGAGCTTCACTTCCAGCAGCACCTATACACAAAAGTATTCTCATGATCTGATGTCACCCCTTTAATCTCAGTCTCCATATTTTCATTCAGCCATTCCATCCTGCCAGAGTCTGTCCAGATCAGAAATTTTTCGCATTATCTGTTGCAGAACATTGTTCAAAATGGTGACATTTGCATCCTATCCTATGTTCTTTGACTGTTTCTGTTAAACAATTCACTTAGGGTGCAGTTGCAACTGTAGAAATAATGCAGTTTGACACCACTTTAACTGCCAAGGCTTCATCCTGCAGAATCCTGGGATTTGTTGTGTTTTAAGGCAGAAGGCTAAAGACATTATAAAACTACAAATCTCAGGATTCCTAATAGGATGGAGCTACAGCACTTAAAGTGGTGTCAAAATGCATTATTTCTACAGTGTAGATGCACCCACAGTATTATTATTATTATTATTTTGCACTTACAAATGCACTCACTCACATTGTTCTCCTTCTGTTCTTCTTTGTGCCATTCCCCCTCATCTTGTGTCTTGTCATCCACATTGGTCTGATGTGCCTTTTCATGTTTGAATAAATCTTTATTAAATTTTACAAACATACAAACTTTATACTCTTATCACAAAAAGCATGACCAAAATTATTATCCTACAGCGCAGATGTTCCACGTGTCCTTACTTCCTGTCTTTTCATGTCTTCTTTCGTGCTGCTTAACCCAAATTATTTGCATTCTTGCCTTCAAGCATATACAACCCCTCTATTACCAAGCCAAACCTTTTAACCTTTCTTATACCGTTACACAGTGTGTATATATATATATATATATATATATATATATATATATATATATTTAAAAAAACCAGTAAAATATACATATATAACTCTTTTCTATTTTCCTGGGTTATATAGAACAAAACATATTCTCCAATAGTTTTAAGTAACAATAGCCTTGTTTACATTTAACATATCGTCATTTCCTGGTTTAGCCCATATTTATTCCCTTTATATATTTATATAACCATCCCTACCAGGTTATCATCTAGACACCATCTCCTTTTTAGAAACATCATTATTTGACCCCATTCCCTTTCCAGTCTCTCTTTCTTCTTATTCTCCAATTTACATGAAAGTAAGTCTAACTGTCTAATGTCACTTAATTTGCTTAGCCATTCGTCAGTCTGCAATTTTTGACTCTCTTTCCAATATTTTGCAATCATCAGCCTAGCAATAGTTATCATATACAGTATGATTTTCCACAATCTTTTCTCATCTTCTGCCTTTAAAAAGGACGTCATATTTAGTAGATAGATTTCGGGTCTTTTTTTATATCTTATATCGAATATCTGTTGAATTATATTGTGTACTTCGTTCCAAAAAACCTTTACATTTTCACATCTCCACCACATGTGGATCATAGTCCCCTTATGTTTCTTACAGTTCCAACAAACAGGTCTGATGTGCCTTTTGACAAGAATGGCTTGATACTACTGTTCATGTGACAGGATGACATCACAAATGCTAATGCACACAATCCTTTATGTTGCCACAGCCAACTGGATTCAGTGAGAGTGACAGAAGGCAATTGTGGCTGAAACAGTAAAAGCTATAGAGAATAATAAAAAAAATGGCTTCAAGAAACAACAGCAGGCATGGGTAAGGGAAGTAATGCAGCTCAGTGAGGGAAAACACGCTTTGCTCACAAAAGATCCCATGCTTAATTCTCAACACCTCCATACAGGGCTGAGTAAAACTCCTGCTTTTAAACCTCAGACAGCTTATGGTTCTCCTGCTTTGAAACCTTGGAGTTTCAAAGTTTCAAAGACTCCTGCTTTGAAATTTTAGAAAAACCATGGTAGTCCCTATAGATTTGGTTGGTCCTGGGTCCAGTTTTCACCCTAGGAACCACAACAGGTCATGCCAGCCACAAAAACAAGGCAAAAAATTACCTCAAAGTCTTCATCGCTACTTTTTTGGTGGTTGGGGTTTGAGCGGGACTTTCTTTGCAAATTGGCACTTCTGGAGCCCTCTTCTTCTTAAAAAGCACCAGGGTAGGAAAGGTCTGGAAGGAGATAGAAGAGATATGGGGTCACAAAATGGTCTTGGCCTGAAAACTCCACTTGTTCATCCCTAGTGCAGATGCCCATGGGCTAGTTAGACCTATGGTCTGATTCAGTAACCGGCAGCCTCATATGTTCCTAGGACCTGGGGGTGGGGTGGATCTGAAATGTGTTCATCATTTTCCAAGCATATTACTTTCAGAGAATATTTGGCACAGTCCAATATGACAGGGTAACAAATTTTTATATGATTGAAGTATGTGGCTCCCATATTTTCACTTCTCTTAACAAATGATTGGTTTTTATTCTGCCTCCATTTCTGTTAGAAACATTTTACCTTTATCTTTTCAAATTACCATAACAGTAACAAACTAATTCCTTGAATTGTGGAGTTTATAAAAGTAAGTAATTACTTGCTGAAGGCACCTTTCCATGCTCTGAAATGCTAGTATAGACTTGTATTCGTCTCCACTGTCTCATGTCTATTCAAAGGTACCCCTGAATGGTTTTGAAAAGCGAAACCTGTGTGTCTTCTGTCTCTACATCCATGGCAAGATATTATTGGAAAGTAACCATGGAAACTGGCAGTGGCTGCAACTGGGTGGGTCAAGCTTTCATGCTAAGCAGTGATCAGAGCTAAAGCTGACAGTAAAAGGCAAGATATTGCACAGTAACTGTGCAAAAGATACAGGCAAAGTCGGAAACTGTCAAGGAGAGGTGCAGGGAGGCAGTTAAGTTGGAAACTCTTTCTCTGGCAGTCCTACTGGGCAAGAGACAGAACAAATTACTACACCTGTCATTGTTTTTAATCTTCAAAATGTGTATATTGTGCAGTGGGAACAAGAAGAAAGCACAAAACTGTTGCAATCTTCAAGGGTTGGCCATGCATGTAGTTGGATCATTCTGCTGTTGCCCAGACCTAAGATGGCCACACTCTTTAAAAAGAAAGAAAAAGAAAGCAGAGGAACCTACTAACCCAGTCACTACCAAACCATTTCCTTCATTTCATTGCTCAGTATAGACCAGAAAATGGATTGCTTTTTAAGTACAAAAGCATAATTGATTCCATTTGATTTCTTTAGGTATCAGGTACAGTTCAGAAAAAGCTGTATATTGTGGGGAGAAATATACAGTTCTCCTTCCTAATAATCTAGAAATAAGTCCCATTGAACCTAACTGATCTTACTTTTGAGTAGGGATTTAGGGTATTGTATTGCAACCATATTTAATAGGATATACTCCAGCTACATCAACTTTGGCAAGGGATCATAAAGCTTTGCTCACAATATGTATACATAGAAGTAGAGCTTGGAAATAATGCATTAAAATAGCACATTTAAGTTTTGCTTTAACGGAAGCAAAAGTACACCATATTTCGACATTAACTTAATGAAGGTTATGCTTGTTAAGAGTTTTGATATAGCATTAATGATTTTGGGCATATTAATAGTTACAAGTGTATGGCTTCAATAAATAACATTGAAAGAAGATATCACATGGTTCAAAACAAATGTTGCTTCTGGCTGTATTTCATGCCATCTTTCCCACTGTGGATCTTGAAATGAACCAAGAGAATTTGTGAGGGAGAGGGAGAGAAACAGAGGAGAAAGCTCATTAATACTGAACCCAAGAGGTGTGTAGCTCTTCAGGCCTGGCCTGGGCAGTGGGAAATAGTGGTATATTGTGTGTAAATGATTATTGTCCAGCATCATCAGCTTCTGCCTAAATCATTCAGGGAAACCACAGTAATCCTAGGATTCCAGTTCCCCAGACAATTTTTATTTTGTTGGGGTGCAGTGTTGGGAGCGCGGTGTTATCAGTACACTGATGACACCCAAATCTATTTCTCTATGTCTCCAACTGTTGCAGTGACTAAGGAAGGCATCTCTTCTCTGGATGCCTGTCTTGAGTCGGTAATGGGCTGGATGAGGGAAAACAAACTCAAGCTGAATCCAGAGAAAACAGAGATACTCGCGATAAGTTCACCAAGTCCAGGGATGGAGATTTGTCAACCACTCCTAGAGATGCCCCTTCCCCACCACCACTCCCTCTGTGTCGTGTCTTTCTAGATTGTAAACCTGAGGGCAGGGAACCGTCCAATTAAAAAGATTGTATGTACAGCGTTGTGTAAATTTACAGCGCTTTATAAATAAAGGTACACTTCCCCTAAAGGACAAAGTTCGCAGTTTGGGGGTTCTTCTGGATCCATCTCTACAATTATCATCTCAAGTAGATGTGATGGCCAGAAGCGCCTGGTACCAACTTCGGTTGATACGCCAACTGCGCCCCTACCTGGACTGAAAGGACCTTGAAACAGTGGTACTTGCACTGGTAATCTCTCGTCTTGATTTCTATAACGCGCTCTACATGGGGCCACCTTGGTAACAAGTTCGGAAACTTCAATCGGTACAAAATGTGACAGCCAGATTGGTCACCGGTACACCTGGGACTGACCACATAATACCAGTTTTAAGATCTCTTCACTGGCTCTCGATTAGTTTCTAGGCGCAGTACAAAGTGTTGGTTATTACCTTTAAAGCCCTACAGAGCTTGGGCCCAAGTTACTTGAAGGAATACCTCTCCCTACACAATCCACCCCACACTCTCAGAAGAACAGGGAAGAATCTATTGGATTACCCAAGGACCAGATCAAAATCTACTTCCCACAGGGCATTCACTGTGGTGGCTCCCAAATTGTGGAATGGCTTGCTGGAGGGAATCTGTCTTATTACCACCTTACATGTCTTCAAGAAGGCACTTAAGATGGATCTCTTCTGGTGAGCCTATCCCCCAGACCTGCTATAACAGCTTTATGACGACATTCCACTCGGAACATGTATGGGGAATCAAATATTGATATTGCACATGTATAGGTTTTGATGTGTTTTAAATTTTTCTTTTTATTTTGAGAATGTATTTTAACTAATTGTAAATTTATACTTGTGTTGTTCTCCTGCCTCGATCCATACATAGAGGCGGGATATATATAAATATATTATTATTATTATTATTATTATTATTATTATTATTCATTTGGGCAGGCAAAGGGAAAAGTTGCGGGAGGAATTACCATGTAGAGTAACCTGTGAGATATTTCCTTCGAAAAATTTGCAAAGACCCTGAGACATAGGGGTTCCTTGTGATGTCACAAGGGTGGGCCCAGGTGACATTACAACAGGAGTACTGGTGGTATCATTAAGTATTCTACCGTAAGGATCAGCCACAGTTGCACATAGTATGCCATTCAAATAAAAAAACTTAATTAGGGACAAATTAAGATTTATATATACACGGAGAGAGACACGTATTAAGGTAGCACTCTTGTACTGAGATTCTTCCCCTTCACCTTGAGAACCACAGAAGAGGACAAGGTCTTGGAATCTGACACCCTTAGATAGAAAACTCAGTAGATTTGACAAGAGCCTTGGCTCTTTTCTTTTAGCACTTTAGAGCAGGTCTGGAGGAAAACAGGATCCGGAGGTTAATGAGATCACCTGTTTCTGATTTGTACATAGTTAGTACTCAGGTATGTCCTTGCCAGGAGATGCTGGGAATTATAGTGTTATATTATATGCAAAATAAATTTGTTGTTGAATTAACTGGGGTTAAGTGAGACTTTAAGGGAGAAGCTCAGCTTCTTTCAGTTGCTAATTGTTCTCCAGCCTACCTTGCTTCCTATGTGTGTGTGTGGGTGTGTAAGAGAGAGAGAAATGGAGATGCTTTTATGGACAGCAAACTATCCCAGTCTGCTAGGAATCTGCACATATGTCTGTATAAAACAACATATACATTTCACTTTACTGCAAAATGAAGTCTAGAATCTTTTCCTTCAGCACTTCAGAAAAGTTGCCTGGAAGAAAACAGGGTGCCTGGACCTTCTCTTTTTAGGGATACCTATTGCCTTTATAAAACATAAAAATATGGGCAGATAAGAGAGTCATTGTGGTACAGTGGCCTGAGAGTTAGATTGTGACTCAGGAGACCAGGTTTTAAACCCCTCTCAGCCATGCAAACCCACTGGGTAAACTTGGGCAAGTCACAGTTTCTCAGCCTCAGAGGAAGACAAGGGCAAACTTCCTTTGAGCAATTTGTGCCCTGAAAAAGCTGTGATATCTTAGGGTTGCCATAAGTCAGAAAAGATTTGAAGGCATATAACAAGAAAGAAATAAAAGAAATAAAGAATCTTCTGGGATTAACAGAATTGCTGTAATTGTCATTCTGCTGCAGTTTGCTTTGAAGCCCTGGCTTTGAAAACTTAGCTTTACTTTAAGAACAAACATTTTTATGACACCCTGCGTGCTGCATCTCACGAAATAGATACGATTGATTAAATATTTATCCACACATTTCCTCTACATGTTTATCATTCATACTAGAATAGTAGAGCTTAGTATCATGTTTCACTTCTTGATTCCAACATAATGTGCATTACGGGGCAATGCTGTAAACCAAATTTATACCATTGTCTCTGTTAATCCTAGGGATTGTGCAAAGGTAATGATCAACATTACAGAACTAAACCTTTCCCATCTAAATGTTAACTGTGACAAATAAAATATTGAGGTTATTCAGGATTACCAAAACAGATTAAGGTATGTTTGTTTGGCTAATATTTAAAACTCTATGCAATGGCTATTGTAATCAAAAACATCAGTGGTGATATGCATAGTGTTCATGGAAGCAAGGGCCTGAAATCCTCAAAGAGGGGAGAGACTTGGGAGATTACTACATGTTGCTCTTAAACTGTGATTACACCTGGAAAAAAGTGGCTTTCATGATACTTAATGCATGACAATAGCTCCAACCCATAGCTACTGCAACCAGTTTTAGGGCATCCCTTTTCATTAATGGGGGAATCTGTCTATGAGCTGTCAATAGCACAAGTGCTCAGTGCAAAACATCACTCCTGGGTCTGTCAAGTGATTGCCTGTCACATGGTGTAAGTGTTCTCCACCTGTCCCCCCTCACTATTCCCAAGCAGTCTGATTACCTTCCCCCAATTCCTCTTCTCTTTAAAACTTTTTTTACTGACATTGCTGTAGAAGAGATCTGGAACTGCATGAGTTGAAAGAAAAATAAATAAAAATAAAAAATACTGAAAGGCGTACTGGGTCGAGCATTAGGCAGGGATGTGGAGTTAGATTGTGGAATGACTGGTTAGATTAGGAATTCCCTAGACTGTGGAATGACCTCCCAGAAGACAATCAACAAGTGAATACACTGTCCTAATTTAAAACAGTATTGAAGACCATTCTCTTCGAGCAGGCTTATGCAGGTGGTTTTAAATTGTGAATTTAGATGATGTATTTCAAGTGTAGATTGTTTTCAAATGTGTATGTCTTACTTGTCCTTTTAAACTGTTGCATGTTTAATTAATGTGTTTTAATCGATGCTGTGCATGGTTCATTTGTTGTTGTTCCTCACCTGGATTGACAGGGAAAAGAAATGAGTAAGAAATAAATATTAGTTTTAGTAAAGAGAGAAACTGGAGCATGTCCAAAGGAGAGTGACTAAAATGGAAACCATGCCCTATGAGGAAAGCCTTAGGGAGCTGGGGATGTTTAGCCTGGAGAAGAGAAGGTTAGGAGGTGATATGATAGCCCTGTTTAAATATTTGAAGGGATGTCATATTGAAGAGGAAGCTGACTTGTTTTCTGCTGCTCCAGAGAACAGGACCCGGAACAATGGTTGCAAGCTACAGGAAAAGATATTCCATCTCAACATTAGGAGGAACTTACTGACAATAAGGGTGTTTGACAGTGGAACACGCTCCCTCAGATTTGGGGGAGTCTCCTTCCTTGGAGGTCTTTAAACAGAGGCTGGATGGCCATGTCGGGGATGCTTTGATTGAGAGTTCCTGCATGGAAGGGGGTTGGACTGGATGGCCCTTGCGTCTCTTCCAACTCTATGATTCTATGATTCTAAAGGAGCACTGGTGGCACAGTGGTTAAATGCCAGAACTGCAGTCACAAGGTTGTAAATTCAATCCTAGGCTGGGCTCCAAGGTCCACTCAGTCTGACATCCTTTCATAGGTTGATAAAATGAGTACCTAGCTTGCTGGGGGCAATTGGCTTACATGCTGGAAACTGATTAGGGAATGCTGGTTCTCTGATAAGCAACATAGAAACATATTTGCTATTGCTATTATTTACTCAGGAAGAGCATGATAGCAGCAGCAGCAGCAGCCCCAGTCACATGATTCTGAAAATGTGCAATCTTGAGGCTCTGAACATAACACGAATATTGTGAGAATGGGGCTCATGAGGTAAAGCCCTTAGTGAAAACAAATGGCCCAGCTGTATGGAAATATGCTGGAACAGTAACAGGATGTCAGAAGTAAGAGATGAAAGCAAATTATAATGCAGGCTACAGAAGCTTCTCTGTACACACATCTTTATGTAGAAGGGGTACAGGATATCCAGGATCTTCTGTTTTAAGCAGGGTTCACTTGACCTGCTAAACTGGCATGTCAGCAATACTAGCTAGCCTTGGGGTTCCAAAAATCTAAAAAGCCTTGGTATCTCTTTAGCATCACCAATAAAAACAGACTGTTTCAAAAGGCAGACTGATTAAGCAGGTATATGGTAGACTATTTGGCAAGAAGGAGGAACAGAAAAATTTGATCTTTTCAGGCATGCCATTTTTTTTCTCTTCCTCAACCCCCAGATGTTTTGGAAGGTTGGGAAAAGGGAACGCAAAGCTGCAAAAACCTGATGAGACAGAAATATTAATTCAATTTTATTGTGTGAAGTTTGACTAACAGGGCACATGAATAAATCTGCAGCCTTAAACGGTTACATTTTCTGCCAGCACTAGGTTTCTATGGCAACAGCAACCCATCATGCTTTCAGGAATTTCATTAGCACAGCACAGAATGGAAGGAGGAGGAGGAGGAGGAGGAGGAGGCTGGGAGTAGGAGAAGGAGAGGAAGACACTTCTCAAGTTGCCTATGACACTCCCCAAAAAGAAAAATCATCATTTTGGATTTATGTTTATTTTTTTAAAGATGATTTTCAAAAATTCAGATCATGCTACCATGCAAAGCTAACAAAAGCTCTTCTTCTCCAGGGTGATCAAGGCAATTAGATGCAGGTAGGTAGGAAATATATACAACAAATTAAAATCAAATCTCCAGTGGCTCAACAGTCAAATGAATCCATTTGCACACAATTACTGATTAGAGTTGGTTCCTGTCCCACCATATGGAAATGTGAGAAAAGAAAGAGTAGTGAAAGAGTAGTGAGTGAGATCAGCTTGGATAGAAAAGTAACATCTCATGGATATGAATACCCTGGGAAGAATTGTTCTTTGCAGAGGGATCTTATCATATGGCACATCTAGCGCTGCTCTCTGCTTTTGTCTGCAGAGCTCCAAAACAGAGCTTGTATGTAGCCAATGTTACTGAATTCTCATTGATGAAATAATGACCTTCAAATCTTTCAGTTCTTTTGTTCCAACCAGGCTCACAATAACACCAATCTGAAGCACAAAGGTCACAGGCAGTGGGAAGTTGTGGCACTCCTAGACTAGGGCATGACAACCTACAAGTCCAGTTGTGGCATGGCAGTGGCACAGATTTGACTGTAGCCAGGGCTAGTCCCAGAAATTTTCTGCATGAGGCAAAGCAATGATATCATCTATCCAAATAAACTCAGGATACATTGTGTCTAAGGAGATTATCACATTACAAAAAAAGTGTCTTATCCCTGACAGGATACAGTCACATTTCAAATTCCAAGCAGGTTTAGTCGCACTCCAAAATGCTGCCACTCCCGCCAGGCAACTACAACCCACATACAGCCTGGCCAAATTTCAAACATGGGAAGTTCCCGTCTTTGAAAATTGGCCAGCTAAGCATGGCTGGGACTCGGGCTGCATGCGGGTTGCTGTCACCCATCAGAAGCAGTGGTGTTTTTGAGTGCAATAATCTGCTTGCAATTCATAATGCGACTGTATCCCATCAGAGATAAGACATTTTTATTTGTAACGCGATAATCTCCTAAAGTTTGGCAATTTATTTTGGTACATTAAGCATAAAAATTCACAAATGCACCCCCCCCCCATTTTGCAGCAAAAATGCAAAACCAATAAATTACATAACTAAAAATGTACTACCCTGTGCTACCAATCAGATTCCTAACAAAGCTGCCTCACTCTGCCTAAGGCTACACAGATTCTCAGGGAGGTTTGTATGCTTCTGTCTGTCCCTCCCAGATTTTGCTGGAATCTACCCTCCTCCTCTATTCATTAGGCTAGATACAAAGCATAGCAAGCCATCTATTTGTTGTTGTTCAGTGCTTCAAGTCGTTTCCAATTTATCATGGGATTTTCTTAGCAGGTTTCCACAGCGGGGAGGGGGTTGTCATAGCCATAGCCATCCTCTGAGGCTGAGAGAGTGCGACTTGCCCAAGGACATCCAGTTGGTTTCCATGGCCAAGCAGGGAATTGAACCCTGGTCTCCAGAGTCCTAGTCTAATGCTCAAACCACTACATCACACTGGCTTTTTAAACAATATGTATATTAGGATGCACTAGCAACAGGGCACAGGCAGCCTCTAGGACTATTTTTGTGGCCCTTCTAACATCCAAACCATCCTTTTTATTGCAAAAAATACATGGAAATATCATGTCTTTAGATGGTACAATTCTCCTATAAAATATTGTTGCCCCATAGTGTACATTTTGTTTAGCAAAATAAAGCTAAAACATTTTCTTAAAACAAAGAAACATACAGATGTTACCTTCTAGAAACATATTTCCAGAGTGGCAAATGGCTCCTGAACCCAGGGGCCTTTCACACTACACATTTACAGCATTATGATTTCATTTTGCTTGCTATGGCAGCATCCCATGGAATCCTGGGGTTTGTAATTTGGTCACAGAGGCACTGGAGCTGGAGGAGGTCTCCCCCAAAACTGGAAATCCTAGGATTCCACATGATGTTGCCATGGCAGCTAAAGTGGAAGTGGAATTATAGTGTTATAACTGAATAGCATGAAAATATACTGCAATTAGAGCCACTGCCTATCACACTTTGAACTGGCATTATGATGTTCTTCCTGCCAAAAAGGCTGTATATCACTGCTATAAAGGGTCATGACAAATATAATCACAATTAAATGGCATCATGAAATCTGAAAAAGCTACATGGGAATACACAAAGAGCAGCCTGTGCTGGATCTGCAGTTGGAGAAACTGAATAATTCATACTAGAAACACACAACTCTTGCAAACAAGAGAAGCTGAAAATGTCATGAACATTTGTCAGGTTTAGACCTAGGAAAAAATGTTACAAGTGAATTGCTAGATTGGCTCAGTCCCCTTAGGGTAGCCAGTAGATATAATTCTAAGCTAAGTAATACAAGTAAGAAGCTATTTGTTAAGCCTATGTACTCACAATATTATTCACTTATCATCTTGCTTGCAAACTTTTAATTGTGAAAACAGAAATGTGGTAGCCTGGAATTGATTATAACCAGGCAGCACTTGTACCTGGAGGTGTGTGAGTCTAGATTACCCATAAAATGGAGTGGCAGGATTGTACACACTTTTGAATATGGTATACAGCAGCATAGAGGGATGCTTTCACTAACAGCCTTTCATTAATATCTCCTGGGTTTGGGAACCCTAGAACTGTTGTGTTTTTTATGGGGGGGGGGGAGGCTATGGCTCTTAAGGACATGGGAGTGACACTACATTTGATAGTCCTGATGAAAAATCTATATTTGTGACAAGAGCCTATGGTTACCACAGACTATGGGGAACCAAAATGGTTCCCTTCTCTTTCTCTTGCAAAGCCTGCTAGTACTGAGATGTCCCAGGTGGTTGCCTCGTAAAGAGGTACTACTCACAAAACTTGCTTGCTAGGCCAGGTATGAATTTTACAGGACACCTAGCAAGGATGCTCTGTCACCTTACAGAGGCAAAATGACTCGTAGTACTACTCCAGCAGTTGTGAGGGGCAATTCTCAACAAGTGTGCTAGGAGTAAAGACCTGTAGGCTTTAATGGAGAGAGTTTGTGGCTGAACTTTGACTAAGGCCAGATGTAGACCAGGGATGAAACAGAGATTTACACTTCTTCCCCAGACCATGGAAAGTGGTTCCACCACTGCACCTCCCATCACCTCCTACATATATCATTTTTGGCTTTAAAAGGCCCTGTGCCCTCTAGGGAATGTGGAGGGAAATTTGCGCCATCTCATATCTGTTTGAACCTCAAGATCACATTTTAGGCTCACGATAGCATTTTATCAAAACCTAAAGTTACCACAAGTCAATTCTGGTTTACAAGAAGTTACTCTGTGTCTAAAATATGTAGGTGAAGATATATGTGAAAGAATTGTCATTCATGCTTCCTAAAGGCTTTGAGAAGTAATGGTGTAGTGATAAGGGGCTTATTGTCCTACAATGTAGGCAGCTGCTGTTAGAATCGATGGGGGCCTAGATACACTCCTTCTCTTTTGATATCAGAAAATATAAGTTAGGTGATCCTTCAAAGATCCTGAATGTGGAGCCATCATCACAGCCTATCTCTCTCAGGTAGGCAGAGTAGGAAGGAGCTGCAAGGGGTGCCAGTTTACCAGATGTTCTAAAGAGGTTGTGACACCCCCGACCATAAAACAAAGAGATTTAAGCCTTGGGATGAAACACAGAACCGAAGGCATGATTTGGGTTCCTCTCCAGCTTGGAAGTGTGCAGTTGATTACCAACTTATCACACACTGGTGCTATCACCTCAGAAAATGTATCAAAGACAATCTTGCCCATTTCAAAAAACTTCAAACAGAATCTTTTGTTCAAACTCAGTCCATCTGCCCCAATGAGGAACTCTGTGTATAAATATTGGGTCATTTTGCTTCATTCTTTGTTTCAGTTTGGATGGCTGACAGAAACTCTGCCAGTCAGTCTTGCTGAACACCACTGCAGCTGCCCAACTCTTCCTTGCCACAGGAAGCTCAGAATCCTAATTTTTTCCCAAGTTCTG
This sequence comes from Sceloporus undulatus, assembly GCF_019175285.1. Classification (NCBI taxonomy): domain Eukaryota; kingdom Metazoa; phylum Chordata; class Lepidosauria; order Squamata; family Phrynosomatidae; genus Sceloporus; species Sceloporus undulatus. Next base: position 108,969,083 of record NC_056523.1, read on the forward strand.
CTGCTTTTGAAGACAAGCTTCATTCAGGTGTAGTATTTCTGTGAAGGGTGCTTCAATTCTATCCTATTCTTCCCCTTCTTGGCTCCTTTACAGTGTGTATGTATATCAGCATGTGTGAATGTGTTGTGCGTGTGTTGCTTATTTCAATAAAGTCTTGTTATTATTTGAAACTTTGCCTCTGGAGTTCCGTAGTGTTCTCACCTGGTATAGCTAGTAAAAAATCCCATGGGCTGTCTACCCCCAGCCCCTACCTTTGAGCTAGATACATATTCCCCTGAGTAATTGTTGTTGGTTTGTGGTGTCCTCCAGTGTGGGTAACACTGTGTTAAACAATTACCAAAAAACATTTTCTGGCAGTTTTCATGTTCACCATGAGCTGATCTCTAAAATGCCTTAAATGACTATAAATGAAAAATTACCCTAAAATTACCATGAAAGCTAGTGTGATGTAGTGGTTTGGAGATTGGACTATGATGCTGGAGACTAGGGTTTGAATCCAGGCTCAACCATGTAAACCCATTGGGTGACCTTGGGCAAGCTGCACTCTCTCAGCCTCAGAAGGCAATGGCAAACTTCCTCTGAAGAAACTTGCCAAGAAAACCTCGTTATAGGTTTGCTTAGGGTCGCCATAAGTCCAAAATGACTTGAAGGTACAGAGCAACAACAACAACCCTACAATTCCTTCCCGAATCACAGTGAAAGGACAGAACAATATATTGGGCTAAATCCTGTTATAAATCCTGATTAAAACTTAGGCAGGTTACACACCACCAAAAAGTACGTGCTCGGCACGTACTAGGGTTAGGAAGGGGCGTCCTTTCCGGACAGCCCTAACCCTAGTACGTGCCGAGCATGTACAAAATGGCGGTGCCCATTCTACATGGGTGCTGCCATTTTGATGTAGCAGACGCTTAGCGTTTGCACGTTGTTTTACGGAAATGATGCCACAAGTGCACCATTGGCACCTTGCAGTGTCATAACCACGCTGCAAAAAGAACCCACTTTTTGCAGGTTCTTTTTGCTGCGCCGGGGAACCGTGCGGTTTGTCTGCTGCGGTTCCCTGGCACAGCAAACATAGGCGCTGGCAGAGCACCCTTTTTTTGAAACCATGGGATTTATGTATTTGTTGACTTACTTTTCAACAATTGATTGAATAGATCTACTCTAGTTAGGACTAATCAACAGGATGTCAGCCTTATTTCTGGGAAATCCATTCCTCTTCCACTCCCCCTATTAAGGTTGTGGTTATGTTTGGTGGCACAAAGAAGCTTTATAATAACCACATTGCCCCTACTTGTCACAAAATGGCAGTCCTCCAACCCTATGAGCCCTGGCTCAATTATGCTACTGGTGAGAGGGCTTTCTAAGCGGCTGCTGTCAGTGTTTATATGATAAGTGAAAGTCTCCCACTGGCATTCTGCTACGGTGTGTGGGCTGAGATTGCTAAGGAATAATGTGTATCGCTGTTCTAGGTTTATCACCAAGAAAGGAGTCAGGGGAAATTGGTTTGCCTAAGGATTAGGGAAGGGTTTTAGCAGGGAATGAGGACGTTCATTGGAGGCAAACAAATTATGTCAGTCTATCCTCATTGCTAGGTCTAGCATAGGCAAATATACTTAAATTAGCATTATTTAAATTTGCACTTTCTTCTACATGTTTCTCTCTGAACTTTGGAGGGTAGATTTTGGTAGGGTCAGATTTTATTAGATGCCCCTGTTTCAGACTATTTTCAGTCAACTCTGAGAGGAGATTTGCACAGAAGAGAACACACCCTTGGAGGAGTTGAGTCACAAACTCAGTGCCATCAAAGAAAAGCTGATTTCTTAGCATAGCACTAAAACAAAATCTCAGTATGGCTCTCTGGAGGAGCAGATTCAAGGCCTATTATTGCCAGCAAAAACAATCAGTTGTGCTTCATTTTGTTTTTGATCCATTTCAGGAGATCAAAAAGAGGTCAGTGTAATCAGGCCTCTGTGAATATTATACTTGCCAAATTAAAATAAGCATTGATTTACACTCTGATTCTAAGCACTTTTACTGGCAAGTAACTGTCCCCTAGATTTCAGTGAATCAAGTAGCCTAGAAGAACTAGAAGAATTAACTTTATCAGTGTCATCCCTTTCACGTTTGGCTGAGGCTTAGTAACATTATCATTTCTGTCTCACATTTCCCACTGATATTATGATCAGTTGTTTAATAAAGCTAGATCTGAATCATATATATATATATATATATATATATATATATATTGAGAAAAGAAAAAGGATTATAAGGCCCATATTACAGCTTTACATTTCTATATTCTCCATTCTCCAGCTCTCACGAAGAGTCTAACATTTGTTACTCATTCCTTTTATTATTAATAATAGTTCCCAATGTTATTACCTTTGAATGTCATAATGAACATTAAGAAGACATTAGTTATCCAGAATATTCCTACTGAGAGGGCATTTTTAGTGATGTGGGTTAGAAAATTAAAAATAATGGTAATGTGTTAACAAATTGTCAGATTGCTCATTACTCACGAATAACACATTGTGTCTAATATGTAATGACTAATGAATAAAATGAGAGCCAGCATGATGTAGTGATATGAGTGTTGGACTAGGACTCTGGGAGACCAAATCCCTGTTCAGCCATGGAAAACCACAGGGTAACTTTGGGCAGGATATAATCACCCTCAGAGGAAGGTAATGGGAAACCTACTCTGAAATAATCTTGCCAAGAAAACTTTGCTTATGGACTTGAGGGCTGCATCTACACTGCACAATTAATGTAGTTTGAGACCACTTTTAACTGCCATGGCTCAGTGCTATGGAATTATAGGATTTGTAGCTTTGCAAGCAATTTAGCCTTCTGTCAGAGCATTCAGGAGCTACAACAAACTACTAATCCCAGGATTCCATAGGATGGCATCATAACATTTAAAGCACTGTCAAGCTGGCATTACTTTTGCAGTGTGGCAGCAGCCAAAGTTACCATAATTCAAAAATGTCTTTAAGACACATAGAGCAACAACAATTAGAGCAGTAGTGGCAGCAAAATGGATAAAATGTTTTCAAAGGAACAATTCTAAGTTCTGTCCCTTTTTAAAAAGCATTATCAAACCTGAATTGGGCCTCTACGAAGGATGTATGAATTACCTTTAATCTTTTCCATCAGTCTTCTGGCTGGATGTATAAGTTTGTCTGCTCCATCATTTACCAGATGGTCTTATCTCATCTCTCATTCAATTTTACACAGAGGTTTTTGGCATCTTCTACCTTTTTTGATCAGGAAGACAATACAAGCTTAAAAATAGATAAAGAAGGCAGAATAGAGCCATTGTTTGTATCTCAAATAATAAAAATATGTGACATATGAAACTGTAGGTTTTTTTATCTTGTAATGTGGTTTCTATTGTTGTAATCCCTCCTTGATCCACAGGGAGAGGCGGGAAATATAAATTATTATTATTATTATTATTATTATTATTAACAAGTGAGCAGCTTTTCTGGAAAGACTGTAGAGATGATAAAGAGACACTAAATTTAAATATAGAATTGCAAGCTTCTAAGATAGAAAGCCATATTTTGATTGGAATCTGAACCTAATACAGAGTGATCTGACACTTTATAGAGCACTTTGTTGGGCAGCCCAGGGGCAACTTGTTCACAGTTAAACTGAATTTTTTTAGCAGCATAACCATTGGGAAGAAGGTAAAGGAAGGCTGTAGAAATACAGACTTTCACTAGTGGGTTGCAGCACCTGCTCTGTAATAAACAAAGCAATAAACAAAGCTTGATATGAGAAATAATGGGATTCTACTCTAGATGATCCTGCTGTAGTTATGCATGCCTTGCTACAACAGGCAAGTTTAAGAGCATTTGCCTCTGGAATCCCTTACTGAGCATGCATGAACAGCAAAACAGTTATAAAAGGTCACTCAATTTTTAAATATTATGCTCCCTTCTCCTACAAAATAGAGTAAACATTTAGTAATAAAAACAGGGTCTAAAAGGCAAAGACAAAACAGAGAAAAAAGAGCTGTTTTTAGAAAAGGTAACTGCATAACAAATGAAAAAGATATCTACAGAGAAGTATCAACAAATGGTTCCATGCACCAAGACTGAAAAGGTTTCAGCCTAGGTTGATCTTTCACAAAACCTAGTTTTTCACCCAATTTTTTTTAAAGATTCTTCTTGATCCTCGATCTTTTGAGCCAAGTGGTATTCAGTTAGAAAAGGGGAAAGCAGACATGTCCATTTTACCAGCTCTCTGCAGCATGTTAGGCTGGTGGAAAACATGCTCTCCCAAAATGCATTATGGAAGAAGCCTCCAGGTAGTCTCTAGAAAGTTCGAAATATTTTTGTTTACTTACACAACGCTTACATACCAGATTGTTTCATTTCACATGTACTTATTGTTAAGTGTGAATAAAAAGTTTACTGAAACATGTTGAACTGTTCTTCTGCTTTGTGGCACAGAAACTTATCCCTGACTCTTCCCATCGTATTTCTGACTCTGGTAAATTTTCTGTTAAAGACGTAAGGCCCAGAAATATATTATTTGAGATATACATGTATTATCTTTGTATCCTTGCCTCCATTGTAAACATTTTAGCTATTCAGAATTTTTACAATGTACACATTGTACACATTTGTTCCCTGCAGAGCAGGCAGTGCTCTGAGGGAGGGCCCATGCGGGATCGTTAGCAGCTCTGACATTTGTTCCCTACAGAGCAGGCAAAGAAGGAGAGCAGGTGTGTTTCATGGTCACAACTGTGAGGGGGCATCTTCAAAAGTTATGAGGCTGGATTGCTGGTTGGCTGCTTTTCCTCCTGTGAGAGTGTACTGGCTCTTCTCCAATAGCAATGGAGTATTAGCTTTAATGCTTTCTTTTTCATCATACTCCACGCTGGGCCATGCTGACTGGTCTTCCACATGCTTCAACTGTTCATTCAGAGCTTTCAGGGCCAACTGCCTGCAGAATGAATTCAAAGTGAATGCAGGTTAGTTTGATGTATTTCATTGAAGAGGGGTCTTCTAGTACTAATCATACATAGTGGTAGAATTCAAAGATATAACCATGTTAGTCTGTACAATAGTATGGAGGGAGATGTTGTAGCACCTTTGAGACTAACTAAAGAAAGAAGTTGGCAGCATAAGCTTTCATAGACTTAAGTCTGCTTCCTCGGAGACATTATGTCTACGAAAAATCATGCTGCCAACTTCTTTCTTTAGTTAGTCTCAAAGGTACTACAAGATCTCTCTACAAACTTTTATGCATACAGTCAGCCCTCCATATCCACAGATTCTTTATCCATGGATTCAGCCATCCATGGCTTGAAAATATTCCAAAAAAATATAATTTCTAAAAAGCAAATCTTGATTTTGCCATTTTTTTTATAATGGACACCCTTTTACTACATCATTGTATTTAAAGAAACTTGAGCATCCATGGATTTTGGTATTTGGACCAGACAATTCTTCAAACAGAAGACACCTTCAAACAAAGAACTATTCTCTGTAAAGCAAGACTCAAGACCACCCTCATGAAAGACTATGGGACTGTACAGATGGGCAGCAGAATGCTGCCCCTTTCTGCCCTAGATCAGTGCTGCAGCAGCCTGGAAGCGGCATCATAAGCGCCAGGGTGTGATGTCATGATGCCCCATCTTTCCAGCGACATTTGAGCACTGTGGCTGGTATGTGCTATTATGGTGGCCAGGTGGCACAGTAAGGGCTTGGAACGTGGGGACGCTCAGCCCTCACCGCGCATATAGGCCAGCGCTTTCGCCAGTGTGTCAAGCCCCTATATACAGAAAGGAAAGGATACCAAGGGCCCACTATACTACTTTCTCCAAAGCACTCTGCAAGCCTTGCATATATGAGGACATTCAGAGCGAGGTGTACCTATTTTGCAATGGAAATCAGGTTGTATATAAAATGGACAGTTTAATTGAGTCTCTTGTTTTTAAGAAAATTCTTCTGCATCCCCAGTTGATTTGCACTGTTAGGAAACTTCTAAGGAAAAAAAGGTTGCAGCTTTGATATTATATACAAAAAGACACCTGGTAAAATTTTAATTCTGAAGATATATAAAATCAAGTACAGTAGTTGCTAGGAATGTCAGATTGGAGGTGGGAAGTATTTTGTTGAGGGGAGGGATTTTGTTCTTTAAAAAGTCTGAAATTAGCACAAAAGGCCACAAAACCAGCTATTTTACCAATCTGTAACTGGCACAAAGATTCATACCAGCACTAGACCTGAAATATTTAGAGCTCCTTCTGCCTTTGGATTTGGGTACCACAGGGGTGACTTTGCTTTCAGAGTACATTGGGAGTTCAAACCATCGGTATCCTTCATCCAGTTCAGTGACTGAGCAATACATTGTGAAAGGTGACCTGAGACCAAAGGTGTGCTGCTCAGACAATGAAGAACAATTGCAAAGGATAGGGATACTGATAGCCTTATTAAAGCAGATATACAGGTTCACAGTGGGTGTATCTTCTCCCTTTTCTTTCTACATATAGTCTTTCATGAGGGTGGTCATGAGTCTTGCTTTACAGAGAATTGTTCTTTGTTTGACGTGTCCTCTGTTTGAAGAGTGGTCTGGTCCAAATCCAGTTTAAAAACTCAATAAACCATCAGAAGAAAGAGCAGGGGCGGTGAAGTGGCCCATCACCGGTTGGCCAACACCCAGTCATCACATTAAGCAAGGAAGCCCAGAGGTGACCTGGTCACAGTTCCCAAGTATGATGAAATGTATTTCCATTTTAATTAGAGCAATAATTTCTAAATTCACAGCTATATGTATCTAATGGCATGTGCACATTTTATGCAAATCAGTCCTCTTCTGTGGTAATGCACAACCAGTCACCTTCACCCTTCATTCATGTGTCATGGCTGAACCAATCCTAGGGAATTCACTGTTGCACCAACAATCAAAAGCTTATCCTAGAGGGACTTACAAGGGGAAGGTTTTATATGATGTGCATTCTTATATAGACTAGGATCTTTCAAGGGTAGGTTAATCTTTCCACACTCCCTCCCAGGCAAGCTGATTTACATAACATGCAAATCCAAGATCTATTTATGTAAGCCAACCATGCTAAATCAGCATACCTCATTTACATTACTTCCAGCAGGTGCTTCAAATCTACTCTTCCCAAGCACCAGGGACAGAGAAATGGGAGGCAAGAAAGAAGGAAAGGGTGTCAAAACGTTTTGATCTCCTGCCTGGAGTTCAGCTTGGGTTGTGATCTCTATTTTGATTAGACTACTTTGGTAAAATATCCCAAGATGCAAGAGAACAGTTTCTTCCAAAAATTTCCTTGATGGTATGTGGATTCACAAAAAGACACTACTGGTATTTAAATACACACCTCACCCTTCTGTAAATAATATTCAAGGACAGCAGGAGCACAGAGGTCTAGCAGTCAGGATGGGCATTTCCCTATCCCCTAAAAATAAGATTCCCCCCCCCCCGATGAAACATTCTTCAGTCCCCAAATTTCTTGTACTGTAGAGCACGAACCACCGAAAATTGTTGAAACTTATAGTTTATTTTCACTTAGTAACTTTGTCTACCCCTTTTCTTAGTATGCCTAAACTGCATTTCTAAATACTTAATTGACATTTTAAGTTATCATAATGTTAACAATTTGGAGAGTGAAAGAACATTTCATGTGGGGTAGCAGAATTCTTATACGGGGATGCACTGAAATTCAAAGCTACATTATCTATTAAAAGACATCTTTTGGCAAAAAGAATAATGAAACTATGGACTGGTACAGACTGCCCCAAAGGGGTTGGCCTGCACCTGCACCTGCACCTGCCCCTTTTCGCACTGGATTGGGGCCAGGGCAACCTCACCAGGAGCCCTGCGGCCTTAATCTGGCATTTTTCCAGGCCAAAGAGAAGCTGCAAAATGCCGCATCTCTTTGTCCTGGAAAAGGGGTGCGCTTGCTCCTTAGGCACCAATGGCACCCCGGTGCTAAAGAGGAGAAAGGGGTGGCCGCTGCAGCTCCTTTCTCCTCTGCATCATTGGCACGGCTGTTTGGTTGCCACGCCAACAATATGGGGGCCCAATGCGTGTGTGATGTCATCATTACACGTGCTGTGTGGATAGCGCCGCGTAATGATGGCACTCCCCACACACATACTAGGGTTAGGGAGTGTGCGGTTGATGTGCACTCCCTAACCCTACTATCACCAGGAGCATGCCACTTTATGGTGGTGTGTACCAGCCCTATGTGTAGTTCCACCCTAAAATGGCGTCACTAGGAACTTTCTCAAAAGATATGGACTAGAATTATCAGTCTGTTAAAAAGACATGACGATTGCTTTCACCCACCCTTTAGTGTATCTGCAGCTGTTGAAGAGGGAACAGCAAAGCCTCTTTTCTAAGCACATCCTATTTTAATACCAAAGGTGCACTAAATGAGATTTTTTTTTAAAAATTCACTGCGCATGTAGTGTTGGGTGCATGAATGAGTCAGCTTTCTAATTGACCTGATGTTTCTTGTTCTTTTAAAACAAACCTCTGAGCCTTATGGCTACTTCAAATGCAGTCTTGAAAATCTGTGATCTAGTGAAATGATAAAATGAGGTCTATGACTTGCTCCTTAACTTCTCCCATAACAGGCAGAAGCAAACTGAAGTAAATGAAGTAGATAAAGACTGGCACTTCTTTTTAAAATTCCAAAATGCAGCTACTGAGTTCTGGCATGAGGGCCAGCAGCAAGCAATATATATATATTTCAGTCTTTTTTTTAACTGTGCTGGTTACCAAGTTCTTTCTGGGCTTGGATTAAAATGGTGAGATATACTTTTTAAAACCCTTAATGGCCTAACACTATCTCAAGATAGCCAAGTGGCCTCATCTCCCAGAATGCTTGGAAAAATATTTGGGAGGGGGGCACAGTTGTAAGAATTCTCTAGCCATGAGTGTAGCTCTAGTTCAAAAATGTGTTTTCAAAGTTCTGCTCTCCCCTAAACAAAGCTGACCTAGCACTAAAACTGTGAACTTCATATTAGAGGCTCTGCTTTTTGTCTTGCAAAATTAAACAAACAGGTACAAAGAAGAGGGCCTCCTTAGTAGTAGATCCAAAATTTTGGAATGTCTTCCCTGTGGAGATCCACTAGGATCCCCTGTATGGTGTTAGGCATCTCTGTATGTGGTTAAATACTTACCACATTACAACTGCAAAGGGGAGGGGGAAGAGGGGAGAGGAGGAGACACTGACACCATGTGACCACACAATCCTGGAACTGCTGCAGGAGTAATTTACCACAATTGTGAAGCAGTATACCAGCATGATTATTGATGGGCTTTTCCCATCAGTGGCAAAGTGCGGGAGAGCCACAATCTGGAGACAAAGCAGTGATGAGAGGGGGATGGCAACATTGTGATAAAGTCCGTAGACTGTCAGGGCATTCTGAAAGACCCAGGTTTCCCCACCTCTGCTGTAATCCTACCTTTTCCCCAGTACAGTAGGAGAGCTACTTAAAGAGAAAAAAAATCTGCCATTGGAAGACTTCACTGGATGACAGGGAAGACTTCTGCTGTTGAAGCTGCCCCACCAGAGGGTGCTCCACTGGCAAGGGGCTGGAAATATGATGGCAGGGTATTGGGAATAGCTGAAGATTCACAGGATACCTTCGTCACCTCTGTGACTATAGCGGGTTACAAATCGCCATAAAATACGTATTGACTACATATTAGGGTTAGGAAGGGGCGGTGCTTCTGCACCCCCCTAACCCTAGTATGTAGTCAATACGTATAATATGGCGGCGGCCATATTGACGTAGCGGACGCTGTGCGGCCGCATGTCGGCAGCGCTTATGACGTCACGAGTGCACTATTGGCGCCTCGCAGCGTCATAACCGCACCACAGGAAGAAGCTCCATTTTGGAGCTTCTTTTTTGCTCCTTGAGGGAGCCACGCGGTTTGGCTGCTGCGGCTCCCTCGCAGAGCAAACAGCAGTGCTGGCAGACTGCCGCAAAGCGGCGGTCTGTAACACTCCTATGTGCTCTGAATTGGAACTGGAAACTAGCCCAGCCCAAGGTCTAGCATAGTTAATTCCCTACTGGAGATCATGGGAAGGGGAAAATCTACCCCCCTCCTCCCCTGGCCAAACCAGCAAGGTGTAGGAAATTAGTGTAGCTTGTTAAAAAATCTCTCTACCAAGACACTGGCTTGGGGGTGCTGTTTCTTTTTTAACCCATCTCCTTTCTCTGTAAATAGTTGAATCACTGACTACCACAGCTAGCAGTTTGAAAGAGAGGGTTAAGGCTGTGACTAGTATATGGCAAGCCAGCTATTTTCCCTATCCTGCCTCATCCTGACACTTCTCTCATTGGTGAGCACCAGGTGATTGAACTATTATAACACCCCTGATTGAGCCTTGAGCTTTCAAACACTGGTGAAAATGCATCTAAGAGCAGGAAGGAAGTGCCGATCAATAGGAACATGTTTTATAATAAGTTCAATATGTGACCCAGATCTCTAGGAAACTGTTTTGGCAACTGTTCCTTGTTAGAAGCAAATGACAAGCCATTTTCTAAACATAAATTTTTGCTTCTGTTCTCTTGGAATGTCTACACAATTATCTGTAACATTATTTATCATTTCTTTCTTCTCCCCCCGCCCCCCACCCCTTCCATTTTCTTTGCCAATGCTCCTACTCACACACAGACATTACGTAGGCAGCCTTGACATTCTCCATGCCAGTACAGCAGAAGAAAATATAAAGAGCACTGCACTTTATAACAACAAGCACCGTTTTTAGAGAGTGGCACGAGTATTTGCATTATTCTCAATAACACTCTTACCTGACATCAAATCTACATTCAACAGAATGCCACTCTGCTACAGGCATTTTTATTTTCCACCCACTCATGGTTTAGGAAATGAAGCACAGATTAGTAAAGGGCAAAGTTTTCAAAGAGAACTGCTGCAGTGCATACTAGCAAAGAAAATAAGTGAATGTTCAAGAAGTCACTGTGTGAATTTTGCCTTTGCCACAGGCTCACTCTGTGGCCCAAAGCAAGCAGCTCTCTTCCAATCCCACCCCCCCCCCCCATTTGCAACATGGGAGATCATGATGTTCATTGACCTTACAGGGTCATTGTAAGGATTAGAAGACTCTATGCATGTGTGAAGCACTTTGGGCACTCAAAAGCACTATACAAATATTGAGTGGCAGCTACTGGCTTCCAGAGTACTGAATCTATTTTAGGACTAGAGTACAGCATCTTGCATTGATCATTTAAAATTCAAATGCAAACCATGACACAAACATGGAATCCACCAAGCCAACTTAAATGCCTACTGGTGTACAAAATTGTAAATGTATGTGCTGAGCATCCTTTGGCTGGGCATTCAACATTTATATTTGTAGCTTCTTTCCTATATAAAAGAGGGTGAAAGACAGGTCCCATCCAGTTGTGATCTAAGGAAAATGAGAGTTCCGTGTGAGTGCAAGGAAATCTGAATTTTTAATGTTTTTACTCCCCTGCCCCCAAGCCAATGGAGGTTATGTAACTCACATATCAGAACTTCAGTTGTGAAGTGATGTTCCCATCTACTTCCTCCAGACATACCAGTGAGCTGAATGCTAAAAGGAACAGTATGCTTCCCTATCTCAAAGAGTTGTCATTTAAATCCTCAAAGTGTTCTTTTACTGACAAGCTGGGGCCCCATTCCCACTGGTTTATAAAGTGGATCCAGACACAGATTATGGGGCATCATTCCCATTTGAGCATGCATTCGATACTCATTGCGCCGATATCGTTCCCATTGGAATTCAGATCTGGTCCCCATGTAATCAATTTTTCCTTGGAAAACCTGAATCAGTGATGGATAAACCGGATTAATTTGACTGCGTATTTTTAGAGGTTTTTCCTGGACCTCTCATGTCTTATTTGGAGCAAACAAATGGGAATGAAAGGGTGTCTGATTTGGGAACTTGGGGATGGGAGGAGAAGTGCTCAAGGGGCTGGCCTGGGGTCTCACCCACTTGTTCTCTTTCCTGCATTACCGGCGCCATTTCCCCAGTTCACATAGCCTTTTCCCCTGTGGAGTGGGAAGCAGGGTAAGGCGATCGCATGTGTAGACAATTTTTTTAAATTAACCTTTCAATCGCTTGGGTGCTCTGTCGGGTGTCCAAACACAGCAAATTGCTACATTGACCTCCAAATACTGTAAACACATTACGCCCCCTGCAATCTCCCCCCTGCTCCACATGCATAGATCGATGTGTGAGGAGAGCCATTGAACACCATTTTTAACTATTATTTTTTTCTTTTGTTTTACATGCCTGCTTGATTGTCCGTCCCCCAAACAGCCCAGGGAGCAATAGAGGAGGCAAGGGGACTTGGGGGGATGGAGGCTCCCTTTTCTCTTTCCCAGAGGGAGTCTGGGAAGACACAGGAGAGCCCAGGAGGCAAAGGGACATGGGGGGAATAGAGGCTCCTTTCCCCTTTCCCAGAGGCACTCTGGGAAGACACAGGAGAGCCCGGGAGTCCCCCCCCCCCAACAGGGACATGTGGGAATAGAGGCCCTTTCCCTTTCCAGGCATCTGGGAGACACAGAGAGCCGGGAGGCCAAAGGCAGGGGGGGATAGAGCTCTTTCCCCTTCCCGAGGCACTCTGGGAAGACAAGGAGGCCCGGGGGCAAAGGGACAGGGGAATGAGTCCTTTCCCCTTCCCAGAGCACTCTGGGAAGACACATGAGAGCCGGGAGGCAAGGGGAATGGGGGAATAGGGCTCCCTTCCCTTTCCCAGAGCACTCTGGAAGACAGGAGAGCCCGGGGGCAAAGGAACATGGGGGATAAGGCTCCCTTTCCCTTTCCAGAGACTCTGGGAAGACACAGGAGAGCCGGGAGGCAAAGGGACTGGGGGAAAGAGCTCCCTTTCCCTTCCGGGCACTCTGGGAAGAACGGAGAGCCCGGGAGGCAAAGGACATGGGGGGATAGAGGCTCCCTTTCCCCTTTCCAGCGCCTTGGGAGCACAGGAGAGCCGGGAGGCAAGAGGAACAGGGGGAATAGAGGGTTTCCCAGAGGGGAAAAGCACCTAAGCGACTGATTGGTTGTGACGACAAGTGCTTAGGCACTTGATTGACAGCTGTTTTTTTAAAAAAGAGGTTCCGGAAGGGCAATGGGAACAGGGAGCAAAAAATTCCGCTTCAAATTACAACCGAGATAATTTCAATGGGAACGAGAACATGGGTAAAAAAAAAAAACCCTGAGTCTGTTTGCCCCCTTTCGTAATGGGAACGAGGGAGCAGATTTGAATACAACTCGGGGAAAAAATCCAGGTCAGAATCACAGCAATATAAACCGCTTTTTTTGCCCAGTGGGAATGGGGCCTGGGATCCACAAATGGCTAGGAGAGATGGGTTGCAATTGTTGCTCCTCCTTTTAAGATTTTAGGTGAGTACTCTCTTCTTTTGAATTCCCACAATATATGTTTATTTTCACATTCATTCTTTTTTTAGATGTTTATGCATATAGACATCTGTATAGCTTTCTATTACTCTTTAGGGAGAACAACTGTACTGCACTTCAGACTGCAAAAATAGAAACTATTCTACTCCTGCTTTGGCTTGCATACTCCTCCTATGATATTATTCTTCTGAACATTCAGGGCCAACTGCTCTGTAGTTGGCATAGTAAATGAATATGCTGGCTCCTTCAATGACATAAACTCTGAATACAAAGAGGAATCCATACTGTATAGCCTGAAGATGTTCCTTGCTCAGACATCTTAGAAATGGGAAAGAATTGAGGGTGGAGGAGGTCAGAAACCAATGCAGATTATTTTTTTAAGTGTGCCTTACGGAATTTTTTTCTCAGCGTTTCTCTCACAAATTTTTAATTTTTTAAAATTTTTTGGGTAGCCACCATTTCATTCCCATAGGATGGTCCTGGGATGGCACCAGGACTAGTTTGTAAAAGGGGATGTTCCCACTAGGTGAAACCCTGCGTTCTGAATCGAATCCAAGGAGTGGCGTTCCTATTAGGATCCGATTTAAACCTAGAACGGTTCTAGAGCAACCCGCAATCGTCCCCACTACAAATCGAATCGTAGAGTGGAATAAAATTTTGATTCGAGTTTTCGACATTTAATGCGCATTAAAAAAATACTAGGGTCTGACCTACGTTTTTCCTTTGATTCGAGTTAGGAACCGGAGCATTTAAATAGGAATGACAGCCTTTAAAATCGGGTTAGCTGGATGGGAGGAGCGGAGTGCGATGGGGCTGGCCTTGGGGGAGTTGCCCTTTCTGTCCCCATCCGTCGTGGCTGTCGCCATTTTTGTTTCCCTCACCCCTTTGTCCGCTGTGGTATTTCAATAAGAGATAAGGATTATTTTTATTTTTTATTTTAATGGTTTACAGGCGCTTAATCTCTTCAGCGCTTTAAGCGCCTGAAGTCCCGGCTGCTCAAGCGCCTGCATCTGCAAAGGACTACAAGGCTTCCCCCGGTGGATTGCAACCTCCCCTCTGTGTGGGGAGAGCCCATTTCTAACGGAGGAGAGGCAGGAAGGGAAGCCTCCTCTCAAAGAGGCATTCCCTGCCCGCTTGGGCTCTGATCTCGCCCAGGCAGGGAAGGGAAGGCTCCTCGCGAGGAGGCATCTGATCTCGCCCAGGCAGGGAAGGGAAGGCTCCTCGCAAGGAGGCATCTGATCTCGCCCAGACAGGGAAGGGCTCTGATCCAGGGGGGGGGATAGAGCCTTTCTCCCTCCCTTTCTCAAATGGAATCTGCCTTCTCCTCCAACGTTGGAAAGAGAATTTTGGGAAGAGTGCTCCCTCCCTGCTTTTCCAGCAGCCTCCCCCATTGATCTCTGTGCTCTCTGAAGGGATTCTCCCTGGCTGTCTTGGGAGACATGAAGAGGGGATGCTGCCCTGCAAAACCCATCCCATAGTTCCTCTGGAAACAGCTTGGGTTCCCCAAATTCGCTTTGCCAGAAGCCTCTCCCATTGATCTCTGTGCTCTCTGAAGGGATTCTCCCTGCATGTCTTGGGACGTCTCTTGCTTTATTTGGCTTTCACTCTCTCCTCTCTCTTAGGTCTGCAGCCTCTTGACGCTGGGATCGTTCTCTTTTCCCCTTTTCTGTCTTGTGTCTCTATCCCACTTAAACTGACTGCCTTCTCCTCCTTGATCCCATTTTCCAACCCTGTATGTGTGTTTGCACACATGTATATATATATGCATATGAGTGTGTGTGTGTGTGTGTGTGTGTGTGTGTATATATAAGGTAATTATAAAGTAACAACTTTTTGAATTTATGAAAAAAACCCTCATCTGTAGTTCCAAACCCACTGTAGAAATAATACAGTTTGAGACCCCTTAACCTGCCCTGGCTCAGTACTAAGGAATTATGGGAACAGTTGTGTTTGTGAGACATTTATCCTCCTCTGCCAGAGAGTGCTGATGCCATAATAAACTACCATTCCCAGGATTCCCTAGCACTGAGTTATGGCAGTTAATATGGGGAGACGCAGAAGAGGACGTTTGAGCGATTAAGCGCCTTCATTGGTCCATTTGGGGGGGAAACCGCCAAAAATACATCGATTCACAAACAGTCAATGAAATGGAAACGATGCCAAAAGATAAATCGCTTCCAAATATTCCGGATTAACGTTACGTCATTCTGACGTACTATTGATTGACAGCTCCAAATCAGGTATGGAGGAGAAGAATCGATTTATTTAAACACCGATTTCATGCCAAGTAGGAACGCTTGCAGGTAAAAACTTCGATTTAAAAAACCAGATGGGAACGAAGAATAAAAGCGATTCGGAACGCGAGATAAGACCAAGGTTATTTTGAATCGGATCTATTAAAAACGTTGTATTTTAAATCGTTTCAAATCTTAAGTGAGAACATCCTCAAAGTTGCAAAAAGAAAAGCAGTGTGTTTAGGGAAAAGACATCTAACTGAACTATCATTGGGACTGTTCTCAAAGAACTCTTGGAGATATTTTTTCGTTTCCCAGACCTTCGTACCCCCATCAGTGAAATTGTCCCCACATTTTCTTTATCTACAAATGGGAGGAAAGGTTGAGAGACCATTTGCAAACAGTTCTACTTGATTCATGCTTCATTCCTCATAAGTTGCTGTTTGTTCCAGACACCCCCCCCCCCCAAAAAAAATAATCAGGATCTAGTAGCTATCCTTTTTACATTATGCACACAAATAGCCATTTAGAGAAAGGAAGATGTATCACTGGGAAAGGAATAGGCTAAATCTATATAATATTTGCAGTCTATAATATTTGCAAAACTCCTCTCCCACACCATTTCTCAAATATGTCCCACCTCCCATCAATTTTCTTCACCATCCAGCTCTTACATTTCTACATAGTGATGGAAAGTACTGTACAATGGCATGGACAACCCTTTAGTATTCAGTGAAATATCTTTGCACTTCAGGATCTTGTCTAGCTCTTTCGTAGCTGGCCTTGCAAGTTCTAATCTTCTTCTGATTTTCATTGTCTACATTAAAATTATGTAAATCACCTGTGATCATTATTTTTGTTTAGTTTTTTCTGGGTTTTTCAGGCTATGTGGCCATGTTCTAGAAGAATTTATTTCTGACGTTTCACCAGCATCTGTGGCTGACATCTGCAGAGGTTCTCTGAAGATTCCAGCCTCAGATGCTTGTGAAACATCAGGAATAAACTTTTCTAGAACATGGCCACAATAGCCTGAAAAACCCACAAAAAACTATGGATGCTGGCCATAAAAGTCTTTGACTTCACAGTATTTTTGTTTTCTTATTCTTCAGCATTAAACCTGCCTTTGAACTTTCATCCTTGATTTTCTTAAGTAATTGTTCCAGGTCTTTGCTTTTTATTGCTACTAGGAGCACTGGTGGTGCAGTGTTTAAATGCCAGTACTGTAGCCGCTTACAGCCACAAGGTTGTGACTTCAATCCCACAGGCCTCCAAGGTCCAATCAGCCTTCCATCCTTCTGTAGGTTGCTAAAATGAGTACCCAGCCTGTTGGAGACAATTAGCTTACACATTGTAAACTGCTTAAGGGGTGCTTTAGAGCACTGATAAGCGATATAGAAATGTACTTGCTATTGTTACTAATATGACATACCTTCTTCAATTTTCACATCTCCTTCCTCTGAGTCTAATCTTGCATTGTATATGATATTTTCAGCATACAAATTGAAGAGATATAATAAATGGATCATAGAAGCCAAAATGACTAAATTGAGGGTGTTGTAATTTGGTCATATCACAAGAAGATAGTCACTAGAAAAGACAATAGTGCTAGGTAAACTAGCAGACAGGAGGAAAAGAGCAAGATTGCATTCCAGGTGGAAAGCCTCAATCAAGGAAGCCATGGCCCTAAGTCTGCAAGACCTGATTAAGGCTATCAAGGACAGGATGTTTTAGAGAAGTCTCATTCACAGGGACATCAGAGGTTGAGGCTGACTTGAAGGCAGTTAACACACAACAACAACTTAAATGACCAATTGTCAGATAGCAAATTAAGATCAAAGACGTAAAAATGCTAAGAAAAAATGTTA
Organism: Sceloporus undulatus; assembly: GCF_019175285.1. Taxonomy (NCBI): domain Eukaryota; kingdom Metazoa; phylum Chordata; class Lepidosauria; order Squamata; family Phrynosomatidae; genus Sceloporus; species Sceloporus undulatus. The sequence goes on from NC_056523.1 coordinate 108,986,614, forward strand.
GGTAGTATCACTTGTGAGTTTGAAAAAAAGTAGTGTAATGAAGATGACTCCTGGTCAGGTGAGTAAGAAATGCAGAGATGGAAGCAATAAGAGCAAGCTTGATTGCACCTGAATGGGTGAGGAACAACCATGTTTGTGAAACCAGTTCACACATAATTTTGCATTTTCTGTGCATTGTGTTTAATCTGTAAGAAATCTGTTTATGTATTTTAGTCTCCCTATCACACTTACTTGGGAGTGTGCTGAGTTGAACTCATTAAGACATAGATGGCAATAGTCTTGTGACCAGGAAACAAACACACTTAAACCCTTGTTAGTGGGTTTCACACCGGTGCCTGAAGTGTTTCCAGCTCCTTATGCTAGTCATTAGAAGGCACCTTGCAGCATTCCATTTCCCCCTCCTTAATGGATTTTTTCTGATAAGGAAAAAAGACATTGAAAGTATTGGAAAAACATAGGGAGGATATGAATGGAAAATAATGCTGCCCAAGTAAAATTATTTGAATATGGTAGAGGGAAGACCTGATAAAAGCTTCATTTCAAACCACTCCTGGTTAAGTCCTGTCCCGTTTAAAGATACATAATAGGCACTAGTTCTGAAATCTGATGCCAGTCTTTAGGTTATATTTCTGACAATGTGTACAGCCTGATGATGTGGACAGGATCCTTGGAAAAGTGAGGGCAACCACATGTACACTAAACCCTTCTTGGCTCATTACATAGGCCAGAACAGTACTGGATGGGTGGGTGAAGGGGGTAGTCAATGTTGCCCTTGGCTAAAGGAACTAGTTAAAAGGCTTCTTAAAAAGCCTTTTCTGAATAAGTATTTACCCATGTCCAATGCTTCATTTTGGGGCAAGATATTAAAAGCATATGGTGTCATATGCTTTTAATAGCTCCTGCAGTTCCCGGATGAAATTGATTATTTTGATCCATTTCAATCTAGTTTAAGGCCTGGTTATGGGACAGAGGTTGCTTTGGTCATCTTGGTGAATGGCTTGGTGGACAGACCATAGACTTGGTGGATAGACCATAGTGTCCTTCTTGGCTCCCTTGCTTGGATAGGACATTCCTTCCTGGGGGGATGAACCCAAAAAGTGATGATGTGGGACTCTGATTCCTTGACTGCTGACTGATGTGCTCCCTCAAGACTCTGCCCCCCCCCCCCAGCCCATGCTAAATGAAACTATTGTGAGAGTAGTTTGAGGTGCAGTGCCACCAGAATGCTGATCACATCCAACTCTGTTTATCCTTTCCACCTCCATCCAGTGAAAATGTTTTAGTTTTAAGCTAATGCTTAAATGGCTGAATAAGACTACATGCGAAAGGGATCTAGGAGTCCTAGTAGACCACAAGTTGAACATGAGTCAACAGTGTGATGCGGCTACTAAAAAGACCAATGCGATTCTAGGCTGCAATAGAAATATAGTGTCTAGATCAAAGGAAGTAACAATGCCACTCTGTTCTGCCTTGCACAGGCCTCATCTAGAATACTGTGTCCAGTTCTGGGCACCACAATTCAAAAAAGAATGTTGACAAATTGGAGCATGTCCAGAGGAAGGCGACCAACAAATTTGGGTTTCAGATGGATGAGGACAAATCCCCATTGCTAGTTTGGAAATAACTTTTTTGTGCATGCTTCAAACTATCATTTCCACAAGTACATACACACACATGCACCAGAGAGGGAAGGGAAATGGGGAGGAAAATCATCTTTGCCCCAAAAGCTGTTTCAGAGGAAGGAAGGCTAAGGTTTCCCTTTGCAAACTCCTATGAAATCAAACACACACACACATACACAATAGAGTGATTTCAGCGAGGGCTGAAACTCCCAGATGCCCTCCTTTTCCAGGACATATCCTCCATTTCTCCCTCCTATAAAGGAGGAATTCCAAAATGTCCTCTCCCTCTGCCTTCTCCTACCAGCTGTTCCCTCCTACAGGAAGAAGAGAGCAGCCATGTGGGGGAAAGAGGGGTATGTGTTGTGTGTGTGTATCCCTTTCAGAACAAGGCTTTCTCCCTCTCCTTGGCATAGCAAGGAACCCTGGGAAATGTGGGAACAGGGAAGATAGGGGACTTGGTTTTCAGACTGCTGTAATTATGTGAATAGAGCTAATTCACAAATGAAGTGGAAACACAAATACAATAATTTTGCAAAAATGTTTATTTCCTGATTCACCTCACTCTCACCTGGAGTCTGACTGGTTTGTGCACAGCATCATCTGAAAAGCAACTGCAAAATTGTCCCTAATGCCTTGAATGATCCTGCTTGTGACCAGTTATCCTTCCAATTTTCCTCTTGTGAAAAAGTTGATGCTGGGGGACAGCTGCTCCTCTAGGAGAGAGCTGACATCTGGCATCCCTCAGGGCGCCATTCTGTTCCCCATGCTGTTTAACATTTACATGAAGCCACTGAGTGAGATCATCCGGAGACATGGGGCGGGGTGTTATCAGTACGCTGATGACACCCAAATTTATTTCTCTACGTCTTGGACTATTTCAGTGACCAAGGAGGGCATCTCTCCCCTGAATGACTGTCTGAAGTCAGTAATGGATTGGATGAGGGAAAATAGACTTATGCTGAATCCAAATAAAACAGAGGTACTTGTGATAGGTAACCCCAATCCGGGTACCGAGATAAGTTTGCCAGTTCTAGATGGGGTTACACTTTCCCTGAAAGACTGCGTCCGCAGCTTGGGGGTGCTCCTGGATTTGTCGCTTCAACTGTCTTCTCAGATTGATGCGACAGCCAGGAGTGCCTACTATCAGCTTCGGCTGATACGCCAGTTGCACCCCTACCTGGAGCAGCAGGACCTAGAAACAGTTGTACATGCTCTATTAACCTCTCGCCTTGATTTCTGCAATGCACTCTACATGGGGCAACCTTTGTGCCATGTCCGGAAGCTCCAACTGATACAAAACATGGCAGCCAGACTGGTCGCTGGAAAATCCAAGTTCGACCATATTACACCTATTTTAAAATCACTACATTGGCTGCCTGTTAGCTTCCGGGCACAGTACAAGGTGTTGGTTATCACCTATAAAGCCCTACATGGCTTGGGTCCAGTCTACTTGAAGGAATGCCTCCTCCCATACAATCCTTTCCATACACTCCGATCCTCCGGGAAAAACCTTTTACAATGTAGAAAGACCAGACTGGCAGTGACCTCCCAGAGGTCCGTCTCTGTTACCACTCCAAAAGCTTGGAATGATCTGCCGGAAGAGATTCGCCAATTATCCTCACTTGAAGCTTTTAAAAAGGCAACAAAAACCTTTCTCTTCTGGCAGGCCTTCCCCAATTGATAATGTCCAGAACCAATTGAATCCCCCTTTATTGTATTTCTTATGTGTGATTTGTTTTTAACTTTGATGTATTGTTTGCACTTTTTAAACATTTTTTTTTACTGTTTAATTTTATAGTTGGGAGGGAGGGTTGGGTCGGGGTTTTGTGGGGCTTGTTGTTTTTATTGTTGTATATTGTATTAACTTTGTTGTTACTCGCCTCGATCCTCAATCGGAAGAGGCAGGATATAAATAAATATTTATTATTATATTTATTATATGTCCTATGATTCTATGACAGGATACAGGCCGCCCCTTTCCTCGACCGATCGGGGCCTGAGCAGCCATTGCAGAAGCCCCGGAGGCCCCAATCCACCGCTTTTCCAGGCCTCAGGAAAGCGGCAAAATGGTGCTTCCCCGCAGCCTGGAAAGGGGTGTCCTTGGGGCATCATGTCCCAAGGACACCGCGATAGCATCTGGAAAAGAGAGAAAGGGGCCGCTTGGCCCCTTTTTCTTTTGTATCGCTGGTGCAGCCATGTAAAGACTGCACCAGCGATATGCGGCGCAAAACGAGCTCCATTTTGGAGCTCCTTCCAATGCCACTGAAAGGGCGCCACAGGCACCCTGCAGCAGCACCAGGACATAACAGCTGGCCGCGCTGTTTGGATGCGCCGCAGCCATTATGTCAAAATGGTGGTGCCCATGTAGACAGGGTGCCGCCATTCTGATGTCCAGGCGATGTACTAGGGTTGTGGGGCGTATATAAGCAATGCTCAGAGACAACCCTAGTACGTTGGCAGGATGTGCTATCAGGCCCATCTGGACAGGGCCTATGATCAGTAATGGACCAGATGAGGATGAACAAACTGAAGCTTAATCCGGACAAGACAGAAGTATTCCTGGCTAGTCAAAAGGCAGGTCAGGGAATAGGAATTCAGCCTGTGCTGTACTGGGTTATCCACTTCTTGAAAAGGGAGGTTCCCAGTTTGGGTAGATTCCTGGATTCAGGCTTGAGCCTGGAGGCCAAGGTTTCTTTAGTGGCAAGGAGTGCTTTACTACACTTAAAGCTAGTGTGCCAATTGCACTCATTCCCAGAGATGCCTGATTACTCGTGGTGACACATGCTGTAGTTACATCCTTTTTGGATTACTGTAGCATTCTTTATGTGAGGCTTCCTTTGAAAGATATTTGGAAACTTCAGTTGTATAACCAAAGTGTTAACTGGTGTAGGTTACAAAGGTCATACAACTCTTCTACCAGCTGCTGGTCAGTTTGTTTATGACCACAATTCAAAGTTCTGGTTATGACCTATAAAGCCCTATAAGGCTTAGATCCAGGCTATAACGCCCCACATGATTCTACCTGGACCCTGAGATCTGGCCCTTCTCTTGGTCCCAGCACCTTCACAGGCATGACTAAGTAGGGAAGCAATAGCTGTTTCTAGGTTCTGGGACTGCCTTCCCAGGGTGGCCAGAATGGGTCCCCCTTTGCTATCATTCCAATGGCAGGCAAACTTTGCATTCCAGCAAGCTCTTATTGCTGAACATATTATTATTATTATTATTATTATTATTATTATTATTATTATTATAGTTTATTTCTTTAACACTGTAAATGTACACAGTGCTGTACATACAGATAATCAAATCAATAAAAATAAGATAGTGCACTATTGTTTTAATTGTACTCTTTTAATCTCTTTTTTAATTTTTAATTGTTATATATTTTTAAATGTTTTAATACTGTGAACAGTTTAATTCTGTTTTGAATTGAATTTTCATATCTTTTTAGCTGTCTTGGATTTGTTTAATTTGTAAGCTTCCTTAACTTCCAATTTTGAAGGGGGAAACGGGTGGTAATAATAATAATAATAATAATAATAATAATAATAATAATAATGGTAGTTGAGATTCTAGATCAGCTATGAAATCTAGATCTTAAGTATATGTAAGTATAGTTAAGTATACTTAACTAAGTAGCGTCTCCTGGCCAGACACTACCAATTCTACCTTATCAGGCAGCAGCAGCTATGAGTAATGGGACTCTGTTCTCCTGTTTATTAGGACACAGCAGACTGACATTTCTGCCCTCTCCCACAAGGGATCTCAAGTGCAACAATCAGAAGCAGGATCTCTATTGAAATTCCTTGTTCCATCAGTGATCACTTGCAGGAGGGTGGTGAAAACATCAGTCTACTGTGTACCAATTGGCAATAGAATAGACCTCTGTCACTCACAGTGCCAGCTGCCTGGTAAAGCAGGACTGGGCAATTTTCATAATCCATAGGCATTCCCTACCCTACTATTGCCACATTTGTGAATATGTAAGGATTATGAATATGAATCATTTATAGATGCATAACTTTAGGTTATGCGTTCATAGCTGCCATTGTGAATGCTAGCCAATAATAATAATAATAATAATGCACATCTGAACCAAAAAAAAACCTCACACCAGATTAGCGCAATAATCTAGCAGTTCCCTAAAACAATTTTCACACAAAATGTCAAATTACAGATATCCACTACTGATCACAAAGTCCTAGTTAAAGCACGGGTATCACCAGATATTTGATTTTGAAAATCTGTTAAGGGAAAAAGCCAGAAATACTGAAGCAACTATCATTAAAGTGTAAAAGGTGTGATAAATGTTGTCCAAAAATATCAGTATAAGAATTAATTAATCCTGAAATCTCTTGTGACAAACTGACTTACAAACCAGCCAATCAGAAGCCAGAGATCCACTAGCCAATCAGGTGCTGGCGGAGGAATTTGAACTTGGAGGTTGGGTTGATCCAGTTAGGGTGTGGGATCCTGAGAGTTGAAGCTGGAGTTCAGTGGGGAAGATAGTTAGGATTAGAGACTGAGAGAACAGTATTTTGATAATAAACCAAGGAAGGGTCTGTTAGGTCCAGAGAGGGACAGTATTAGTTCTGGAGAGTCTAGAGAGGAGAGACTCAGTGTAGCCAGACTCAGAAAGAGGGGTTTGGGTTATATAATTTCTTGAGTGATAGTATAGCCTGTGAGGCTGAGTTATCATTGGAAGGTTAAAACCAGACTTGTATACAGCGCGCCAGCGTCTTACGCGGCTTGAGCATATGCGCTCAAGCCACGGGGCACGCGCGGGGCAGAAGGGGCGGCGCGTCCCATTCAGTTGAATGGGCGTGCGCGTCCATTGCACCCTGCACGCCGCCGCACCGCCATGCACGAGCCCCATTGTTTACAATGGGGCTTGAGCATAGGCAGAATTCGCCTTACGCAGCGGGATCTGGAACGGATCCCCGTGTAAGGCGAGGGCCCACTATATATGCAACAAAAGAAGACAAAGTAACAACTTCATGTCAAAGTTACCTTTGCCTATTCTGTGTTAAAATAAACTTTTATTATTGTTTAACTATCCACTTGGCCTGTGATTTAACATCCATCCACGCTACTGACCTTTAAAAACCTGAAGGGGTGTTGGGTCACAAAGAAGGAAAGAATTGTGAGGTGGTGGGGAAACGTTACATCTGTCCTCTAGTTTCCCAACCATGTCCTTTCCCCCCTGACAATGGTCTTTCTTTTTTCCTGTTTCATTCTCAAGGTGCTTTACAACTTCTTTTCAATATACTGTGGTGAGGCTCCAAGCTTATCCTATATTTTTCAAGGTGATTGAGGATGATAAGTGTGTATGTCTTTCAATTCTATCAATCTATTAGTAATTCCCAGTATTCCACAGGATGGGGTCCTATCAAAAACTATTGATCCCAATATTCCACAGGATGAGGCTTTTCAGCTTTAGGACTAAGCTTGGGAAACCAAGGGAAGTTGCTGGGCACAGCAAAAGACAGGTGACTCACACACACATCCTTAGCCACCCTTTAAACTAAGATAGACGAATTCTACCAAAATTTTATTTTCCTTTCAAAAATTTTGAACAGGTATCCCATTTTCTACGTTACTGAATTATTTTGAAAACACAGACACACACATTCAGAAGAATTTTTTCAGAAAAGCAGTAGAATTAACAGCATTTAAGTGTTCCTATTATAATTAAATATGTGCTTATAGAACATTTACTTCAACTGGGTCACACAATGGAGTTAATTATATCTCAGCATGGTCTAATTCATTGCAATTCGAAAGCACTTTTTAACCTCTCTTCCTCAACACTTCTATTTCTTTTGTTTTGTTTTAGTGCATTGTACAATTAACCAACAAATTGCACAACATCGATTTCCCAGCTGTAAATTACTGTCTACACATACACATGCACAGACACACAAATATATACACACATACACAAAGCAAGCAAAACCAGAAGTGTTTTAAAAATAATTTCAGAATAAAAGAGCAGACTGGAAATAACATGCCTCCCCTTCCTTCCTTCCTTCCTTCCTTCCTTCCTTCCTTCCTTCCTTCCTTCCTTCTTCCCTCCCTCCCTCCCTCCTTTCCTCCACCTTTTATAAAACAAAGACCCTTGGAGAAACAAGGGTCCTCTGAAAAATATCTGCCATAATGAAACAGAAGAAGAATGAAGATGCTGAAGAGAAAGGAAGGAGTCGATTTGAGAATTCATTCTGTCTACTGCCTAACTATGCCTCACTTCTGAGGTGATAAAAATAATGGAAACAATGTGTGACTCTCTGAGGAGCCAAAGCTAGAATATTAATAGAGACTTTTAAACCTTGATTGGTGATGCTTCGATCTGATGAAGCAAAAAAAAAAAGTCAAATTAATATCCAAGGCTTTGGAGAACAGCATGGTATCATTGGTTTTCCCTGTGGGTGGTACAGAACAGCTATAAAAAAAACATGAAAAAGAAGTACCTTTTTACTGAATAGTTCTCCTCATCACCTCCTACAATGATATGCACTTGTATACTCCAGCATTGGTAAGAAATGCAAAGGAGAAGGTGGAATGAGCCACAGCTTGGAAAAAGTTGTATTTTTGGAGTATATTTCCCAGAAACCCCTAACCTGCATAGCCAAAAAGTAGTTCTTCAAAGTTTTTGAATGAATCCAAAAGGCATTCTTTTTGGCCTAGCAGGTTTTATTTTCTAAACACTTCCACATGAAAGCTTAATTCAAGGGCAGGCTTTCAAATTTTCAGTCACAAAAATACCTGGATTCTACCTTTAGGTCTGGGAGATGCTAACTGTATAATACAAGACAAAGTGACTTTCTCATCCATCCCAAATCTGCTTCCACCCAAATTCTTTCTCCTGCAGTCAGATTATTCCAAACCAGATGCTTAACTATCAAACTCTCAACTATCGAAAGTGTCTGGAATGCTGTTCATGACCTAAAGGTCATGGGTGCAATGCCAAATTACACTGTTGTAGATCCTCTGGAGATCAAAGTTTGATTGCCAGCTTGGCCACGAAACCCACAGGGTGAATTTGGGCAAGTTGCATGCTCTAATCCCCAGGGTAAGGCAATGGCAAACCTCCTCTGAACAAGTCTTGCCTAGAAAATCCCATTATGGGTTTGTCTTAAGTTGTCTAAATCAGAAACAACTGGAAGGCACATAACAGTAATAACAATGTCCTTTTGTGTTCATTGCAGAATGAGGTATTTACTACTTCCTTTGCACAATGACTCCTTCCCCATGGAAAACTCACATGCGCCCTGAACACACACACACACACACCACTAGGTATTTAGTAGCTGGAAGGCTATAAAGAGAGTGCAGCTAGTTTCCTACAACTGGGTGATAGCATCAGTCTTCAGGACATCTGAGGTGTTCAGACCCTGGGATTTCATCACTGAAGTCTAGGGGCAGCCCCTAGTGAAGTTTGAGAGTGGTAAGAGGAGGAGTGGGACAGGTGGAACCCCTGGAAAGTCTATAGCAGGCTTTTGGAATCAGTGTATAGTTGAGCCAGCAACACTAAGTAATATGTATTTGTACATACACATGCACACACACACACACACACACACACAGAGAGAGATACAAACCTCTCTCAAGGCACTCCTCTCACCCTGAGGACCAGAAATGAGGGGCCAGGCTCTAAGAACTGGTAACCCTACTGGAGGATGCTTTCATTGTCATGCATCTGGGTGCAGGAACATAGATGGATTATCCTTGCCTGTCCCCCATCCTCTGGCCACTAAATAGGTGACTTCTGTTATCAAGTCTGGAATTTTATAAAAAATACCCACAAATCCCTATCCTAAAATGCATCTGCGGAGGTAATCAGGTGGCCCCTCTTCCCTGGCATCACTTGATCATAGAGGCCTCTAAGCAAGTCTTGCATCTATAGTGTGAAGGTACATCTCCTTATGACCCTAATGGAAAGGCATTATGGGAGCTGCCCCTTGGCTGCCATGATCTGAAAGCGGAGAGACCACGTAGGCAGCAAAGCTTTTGCTAGGAGTTGCAAAAAGGCAGATTCCTTCGCACCTATCAGACAGATTTATGACTGGGAGATGTTTCACAGATCCGGCAACAATTGTTTTCCCATGGCAGAGGATGCCTATGGATCAAGTGATGAGTAAATTTGGTTTTGCTTTGATGTAGGACAACAGCCTCCACTGACTACGTGACTAGGAACCTATTTAAGGCCCAGTCTTTCCTTTGTTCGAGGTTCCATGTTGGTGGCAGGCAGGCACTCTGTCAGTCTGCTTCTCCTGGTGTGGTTCCACGCACCCCTTTCCCATTTCCCTTCATAGTGTTGCTGCATTTACCTTGAGTCCGAGGGAAACCATCTCAGGCAAGTATACCATTAGAAGGCCTTGTGTTCTCTTTCCATTTTTCCTCCCTTTCTTCTATTAAGTCTTGAGTGATTGCATGAGTGAATGCATGTGTGTGAGTGTGTCCCCCTGTGCATCAATAAACTAGATTAAAATTCAAAGACTTTGCTTTTGCGTCAGTTCCTGGAAGTTCTGGTCCATTGGTAGACAGGCTGGGCTTCGGTCCGAAAAGGGTACTTGTAAGGAGCCCTATGTTGGTGTGTTGAGGTAATTAATATTCCTCCAAATTTGAGCAGATATCCTTACACTTTACATTACATCAAATAATGCACAATCTCAAATAATATGTTTTTGTCCCTGAACTGTCATGGCATACTTCCCTCTGTCACCTGAAGTTCTCCCACCAAGTCTATTCCGATGACTTCCAAAAGAGAAGACCATAGATACAGTTAACAGAATCCTAATGCATTGTTTGCTTTCAAACACAATACATTACAGAGAAATTAAATACTTATGTAAACACACTCACAAATATTCTATTGTGTAACCCTATTGTAACTATGCATCCTAAATACCCTAAAGGAATCAGATCTTATCTGATCTTGGAAGATGATCAGGGTCAGCTTGAATTAGTACTTGAATAGGAGCCTGCCAACAAATACCAGGTGCTGTAGGCTATATTTCAGAGGAAGGAACTGGCAAACCATCTCTGAGTATTCCTTGCCTAAGAAAAATCTATGGAATTCAGGGAGTCACCATAAGTTGACAGGTGAGTTGAACACACACACTCACATTTTAACTATAATGAAAAATACCTGTAAAGCTCTAAATGCTCTTTTAAGACTCTTTCTATGATGAACCACAATGGACTCTGCTTAGAATAAAAGGACAAATGGGGCTGCAGCTGAAAGTAGGAAGAAAAACCTGAATTTGCCCTCGGGTCTTTAGCTATAAAAGATCCTGACAGCAGAGGTGGTAATGGAAGGTGGAGAAATAAATAACATTGAACAAACAGCAATGAATTGTTTCAGAGAAGAGAGTTAAAAATAATGGTGGTGCTAACTTACAAGCAAGACCTGCCTGTCAGCAAAAAACATTAGGCTGTCCAACAACAAAAGTCTGCAGAATCAAATATTCTAAGAATCAAATATTCCCAGATGAATACCCTGCCTACTTTGTGCATGCGCATGTTGTAGAAAGTTAAATAGCAGGCTCACATCCTTAGAATATATCCTTGAGAGCCTTTTTTCAAAGTGCATAGTGGGTAGCAGGGAAGTGATTGTTGAAGGTACTGTAATATAGTATTTACTTCCTGTAGAGTCCTGCTGTCCAATGCCTGTTTGGGCATGATGTATAAATAGATTAAAAGGCTGTATCTCCCCATCTGAACCTACCAGAGTTTTAAGATCATCAAGGGAAGGCTTTCTCACCACAATCAGAGGCGTGTTGGGTAAGAACACAAGAGAGAGCCTTCTCAGTGACTGTTCTCATCCTCTCAAATGCCCTTTCACAGGAGGCTATCTGGCCCATTCCCCATTTTTCTTTCGCCAACAAGCATAAACTTTCTTATTTAAGCGAGCTTTTAATGCTTAAGCAGGCAAGTGCTCTTAATACAGATGTATGTTTCATCTGTTTTTAACATCTATATGAGTTTTTATTAGTGTTTTAATATGGTGCTTTTACATTGGTTTTAAATTTTTTGTAAACGTTTTTATTTGTTCTTCTGGAAGCCACCTTGGGTCCTGTCCTGGGTGAAAGGCAGTATATAAATAAAGTAAATAATCAATAAATACCATGGGGTGTTTCTAAGCATACACAGAGGGAGTATGTGAAAGCCCCACCCCTTCATCATACTTGCATGTCCTTGTGTCTGACTTGTACATATTCCTTGTGAGGGTCTGGAGGGAGAGTCTAGGCACGCTGAGGTAAGCATATTCAGCGGAGCATAGCTGATTTCCCCTTTAGAACTTTTAAATGCGATTAGGTAGAAACTTTGTCCCAAGGTGGTCATGGGGAGCAGGACTGCAGACAGAGCTAATATCTGCAAACCTAATCCATTCCTGCTTTCTGACTCCTTAGTCAACTCCTTAGTTAAATATACAGTGGTCCCTCCATATTCACGGACTTGGGATTCACGAGTTTGGTCATTCATGATTTCACCATGAGTCCTGCCCACCTCCCCCCTGCTTTGGACAGCTGGCAGCAGCTATCTCAGGTAGGGAGAAGGTGGGCAGAGCCAGCACTATTTGTGAATTTTCTCTATTCGCAGGGGTCTTGTACCCCTAACCCCCACAGATACGGAGGGACGACTGTACTTAATTATAAAATCTCTTGTCAACTCTTTACTTAGAGGAGTAGGACTTAACTAAGTAGTGTTTCCTGGACCAATCCCGCCCCATGCTGCTTTACCAAGTAGCAGCTTCTGTGAGTGATGGAGGTCTATTCTCCTGTCAATCAGGAGTCAGCATATTGACATTTCCAACCCTCTTCCACCAGCAATTTCTGGTGAAACCATCAGAAGCAGGATTTTGTTGTTGTGGTGGTGGTGGTGGTGTGCCTTCAAGTTGTTTCCGACTTATGGTGACCCTAAGCCAAACCTATGGGTTTTTCTGGATCCCTGTAACAATTCCTCCTCTGACCAGAGATCTCTGGCAATGTGAGCTTGCTGTGCCCTGACTGATAGGAGCTCCATTGCCCACAGAGCCTGCTGCCTAGTAAAACAGACTGGGGAACTTTTACAATCATGGCAATGATGCTTTGACTGTGAATATGAATCAGTCATGGAAGTGTAATTCTAGGTCACATGTCTGTAACTGTGATAGTAAATTCCAGCCATCATCTAAAAAGACTTGGATATCAAGTGGCTTGTGTTGGGGGAATGAGTGGCAGAGGGAAAGAGAATGAGAGGAATAATATTCCTTAACTGGTTTGTAATCTCCAATGGGAGATTGCTTATAAAGCTCAAATTGTCCCCTAAGTGTAGGCAAGACAGCAAAGATTAATAAGCATTTGGCACAAAATGTAACTGTATGGTTCTTCAGACAGACTGGAAAGAGATTTCCATTTTAATTTTATTTTATTATTAATCTACAAGGTTTTTCCCCCCAAGTGCAAAGGGGGGGGGGGAAGAGATTTTAAAAGCATTTTCTTTGAACTCTGTACTAGGTATCAGTGGAGGGCTTTCTTCTTTTGGTAGCATTTCTTCTTATTAGTTCTAAAACCATTCATAATTCTGTTTATTAGGCACATCTGTGTTTATTTCTCTTGCAGTACAGTAATTACTAAGGAAAATGAAATTGTTCTTCTGTTGATTATAGACTACCTTTATACCTTTTTTCTTCACAGAAACCTTGTTTTTCTTGCTGAATCTGTAACAAACAAGGTGATGGTTGTTTGGCTTAAATATCACCTACATTACTTGAATTATGTGATTACCAAAGCTTCTCAAAACCAGAAAGAAAACCAAAAAGGGGAACAAACTAGAAGCAAGAATCAAAGAACAACCTAATAACTTTTATACTCTTCCAAGGATTGTTGCACACAAACAGAGGGCTAGCTATCACAACAGAACACAAGGGGGGAAATGAATAGTTACTGTATTAATCTCAACACACATTCATTTATTTATTTGCCAAGTTTTATACTGCTTTGGAAATTATTTAATTTCAAGGTATGGCTCACACATTTAACAAACAAAATAAATTGGCCACAAAGACTCTGAGGATTTTGTACACAAAAAGAATTTACAGTTGTGCTTGGCACACACTCTAGAATGTATTTGTGTGTAATACAGTACACAGTAGCATCACCAAGAGAGAGAACCAGAAAGGCAGACAACAATGATAGTGCATGAGATGCTAGAGTGAAAGAGACTGAGCATGGGATGTAGCCAAGCAATCAATGGAATAGGTTTTGGCTACTACAAAATGAAGTGTTGTGGAAGCCATAGGGGAAAGCGCAAGCAGCCCAAGGATGGCAAGCAGGCTGTTCACCCAACTGATTTTTTGTGTGAGAGTTGGGGGTAAGGGTGCTCATATAAAAATCCCCCCTGCTCCATTTTAAAAATCTCCACAAACTCAATTGCCTAGCACCAAAGCAAGCAAAGGACCCTTTTGCTTGTCTGAAATTTGAGCAGCTTAATTACCTCAAACGGAATTATTAGTGAATGCAAATTTCCTCCAGCTCTCCCTTTGGAAAAACAAGTGTAGCCTGACAATTTTCCCATTATGAACAATAATGAAGACCCTGAAAGCTTCAAAAAAGCACTCCTGTTAGATGAAATAAAACATCACCCCAAGACTGAAACATTCCCCTACTTGAGACAATGAAATGACACACCCATTGCTTTTCCACTTTGTTTCATGATACCCCTGTAATCGTACACGTGGCAAAATCCAATTTGTAAACTCCTTGTGGGAAAGACCTGTGTTTTTACTTACATTACTCTTTATAAGGCTTATATCCAGTGAAGTAATGAAGCGTAGTAATTACCTTTAGTAAACTAAGAAAAATACAGAGGCACAAAACTGCAGCACTGGATCAAAATCAAGGATATTACTGTCATTAGCTAGCATGAAACCAACACACCAGGAGGCTTACACTGTAACTGGTCAAAAATAGGAGAAACAACCAACAAATAGGTATACTATATATCAATAAGTACAAATGTTAATGAATAAGGGAATGCTACAAAAATACTAAACCAATACAGTGCGCCTGGGTTATATGTAGACACACTATACGCGGCTTTCAGCACACGCTGAAAGCTGTGAGGGAGCCACGCAGGAGCGCACGGGGCGCAAGGGGCGACGCATCCCATTCATCGGAATGGGACATGCGCCTCCACTGCATGCAAGAGCCCCATTACTTTCAATGGGGCTCGAACATACATTGGGTTTTTTTTACGCGGGGGGTCCGGAACGGATCCCCCACATAAAAAAAGGCGGACTGTGTGTGTGTGTGTATATATATATAATTAAACGATTCTAAATGAACATGAAATGCTGATGAAACTGATATAGGAGAAAAGAATTCAGCCAAAAAACACCTTGCAAGGATATAAGGTGCTGCAATGACAAGTTCTTCTGTTTACTCCAGTGATTTCATAACAGTCAATATAGGGTGAATGTCCCAATAAAAATCCAGCAATACTGGCAGTGTCCTAGAGAACCAAGATAAGTCACCTTGCAAAGATTACACTCTGATGATATTTCCAAACTGTTGATAATCAAGGTAGTAGTGTATAACTGGTAGTAGAAGCACTGGTAGCATTAGTGCAAGTAGCACTGATACTATCACTGGTAGCAGAAGGCTACCTCCAGAGTTTTGAGGACATTTCGACTTAATTATCTTCTTCAGTAATGCTATAACATTTCAGTTCTGGATTACAGTTCAGGAAGATATGGTTCTAATAAGCTATTTCATGCTTCCTTATTTTAGGCCATATTCAGCTTGCAAGTAACAAAATCCATGACTCATCTCTTAGTTTACTAAAGGTAATTACTACTCTTCATTACTTCACCATTAAGACCAGCCTGGGAGCAGAGTCGAGGAGTCATGTCCACATGATGCATGACCCCGACTCTGCCACCCAGGGCACCGTGATGCCACATGCCACTCCACATGGTGCACAGTGTCATGGCACTCCTCCAGTGCTGAGTCTGCATGACACACCACCGAAGGAGTGCTATATAGCTGCAGCTCTGCAGTTATTGCACCTTGGAAAGGCCAGATTGGGGCCATGGCATGCAGTTGCCACGGCCCTGATCTGTTTAGGAAAGGGGTGGTGTTGTGCTGTCCCTTAGGGCCTGTGTGTACAGCCCCTGACTTTGCAACATGTAAGGTCTGTCATGATCCAGAACATTCATAAAAGCAATAAAGAAATTGATATACTCTGCAGCCATTTTAAATATGTTCCTCTTTCTCATTTGTCTCATATCAAAGAGGCCTAAAACAAACAGCTAGTTTTGGTCCATTCAAGCAAGTCTCTTTTTTCATTACCTCTGACAAGTAATGGGGTGGGGCGGGGGACTCTTGTCAACTCTTTGCAAAGATAAGCAGGACAAAAGACATGTTTGTCAAGGATCCTGCCACAATATGTTATCACTTGAAATGTGCCATGTATTTTAGTGAGACACTCTCCAAACCCCCTCCCCCCCGCATCATATATATTGCACACATGCTCACAGGCTGCCATATGGGGAAAAATATATCTTGACACCTAAAGTAGAGACTACATCATCTTTCCTCCTCTTCCACCCAACTAAAAATAGCAGAGAATGGGATCTGCAATTTAACCTTAGCTTACTATAAACTACACTGTGGTTTGCAGAACACAGATTGGTCGCCTAGCAACTGGGTGCAGCTATTTGAAGCACTCACTGGTGAAAGAAAGAAAGAAAGAAAGAAAGAAAGAAAGAAAGAAAGAAAGAAAGAGGCCTTTTTTAACTAAGTGATGCCCTTAAAACATCATCCTTTTTGACTTTTTTTAATATTCCTCTCTTTACTCCCATTTTGGCAGAATTTCTTTATTATTAGATCCTTAAATCATCCTTTAAAAGATGTTATTCACATCAAGATTCCCACAAGCACAGGTTTCCCAATGTGTAAATTTAATCTTATTCAGACTATTTCTTAGAATCATAGAATCATAGAATCACAGAGTTGGAAGAGACCACAAGGGCCATCCAGTCCAACCCCCTGCTATGCAGGAAATCCAAGTCAAAGCATCCCCGACAGATGGCCATCCAGCCTTTGTTTGAAGACCTCCAAGGAGGGAGACTCCACTACACCCTGAGGGAGTTTGTTCCACTGTCGGACAGCCCTTACTGTCAGGAAGTTCCTCCTAATGTTGAGGTGGAATCTCTTTTCCTGCAGCTTGCATCCATTGCTCCGGGTCCTAGTCTCTGGAGCAGCAGAAAACAAGCTTGCTCCCTCCTCAATATGACATCCCTTCAAATATTTAAACAGGGCTATCATATCACCACTTTACCTTCTTTTCTCCAGGCTAAACATACCCAGCTCCCTAAGGTGTTCCTCATAGGACATGGTTTCCAGACCTTTCACCATTTTAGTCGCCCTCCTTTGGACACGATCCAGTTTCTCAATGTCCTTTCTGAATTGTGGCGCCCAGAACTGGACACAGTATTCCAGGTGGGGCCTGACCAGAGCAGAATATAGTGGCACTATTACTTCTCTTGATCTAGACACTATACTTCTATTGATGCAGCCTAAAATCGCATTGGCCTTGTTAGCTGCCACATCACACTGTTGACTCATGTTCAACTTGTGGTCTACTTGGACTCCTAGATCCCTTTCACATGTTGTCTCCTTAAGCCAGGTGTCCCCCATCCTATATCTGTGCATTTCAGTTTTTCACTCTAAGTGCAGTACCTTACATATCTCTTCCTGTTGAAGTTCATTTTGTTAGCTGTGGCCCAGCTTTCTAGTCTATTCAGGTCATTTTTTTCACCTGTTGCTTTTTACAGTGTTATTGTAGAATATGAAACTTCTAAACAAAAGACAGGCACAGACAGCTACTATGCTGAGCATACATTTGTGTACCTGGTGCCTTTTGATATGAGCTGATTTCATGACGCATATGAACAGTTCATGGATTCTACTGGGAAGCTAAGGAAGGGCAAACAGCTATCATGCGGAGGTGGCCCATGGTGTTTAAAATGCACCACAGAATCAATCTGTGTAAGCTCTATTTTAGCATACTTCAAAAGGGTTAACACAAACAAATCTCACATTTTCCCCTTAGGAGAGAAGGAAAGAAGAAAAAGGGGGTAAGAAAGAACACGACTACCCCAAAAATGAAGGGCAACAAAATAGTAGGAAGGTTAGCAGGTACGTTATTTGTCACAGTGATTGTCAATTCTAATGGCTTTCTGAAAAGAACAGTAATCAATAAATGGTCTTTTCCATATTCTTCACCCAGCTGATCTATATGTACCTTTTTTACACTTTGAGTTTCAGGGGGGGAAAGAATGGAAGAATGCTGTGGGTAGCAAGTATTCCATCCTTAAGACCTGTTGCATGTAAGATTAGTACATCAGCCTGGACACATCTACACTGACAAAGAAAATCTAGTTTAACTTTGGGTTACTCCAGTTTGGAACAGCCTTGTCTACATACAACGAAATGAGTTCAACAGAATTGTACACACAATCCCCCCTTTCAAATACAGTTTGGTCCAATAAGTTACAATATGTGCAGGCACACACCTGTGTCCACTCCATTCTTGTTTTATCCTCCACTCTCCATGTGTGTGAATGTACTGTATGTATTTCTGAACTCCTTACTCCAGCCTCATAGCAACATAGGTATGAAGCCCACACACTTTTTACAGATTTCTGCTCAAAACCAAAATCAATCTCCACTTTTTCCCCTCCAGATTAAAGCCCTGAGGATAGCTCACCGTGAAATCAAGATGAGACCATTTTATTTGGCCTATGTAGATGTGCCCCATGTTTAAAATAAAGCACAGGCTTGGCTCACCCAACTGTGCTCTTCCACTGTTGTGTTTTTTAAATAATTTGCCCCTATTATTAATTTTCTTTTGTAGTCTCAGACTCCTTTGCATGTTACTGCATTTATCTATCACAGTTTACTGCTTGCATTGTGGTTTGGGATATTGTGTTGCCTTTTGGTTTGGTTTGGTTTGGTTTGGTTTGGTTTGGTTTTTGGTTTTTGCCTTTTTTGCCTTCTGCCATGCCATGCCATGCCATGCCATGCCAGAGACCTATGAATTTCAATAGTGCTTCCCAAACCTGTCTGGGATTGTTCAATATAACTTGCTCTTTTATAAGTAAGCACTAATTGACAGATTTAGGCCCAATACAGACTGGCGCTTTGTGCCGGTCTGGGGCCGATTTTAGGGTTTTGTAGGGCTGGGCATCAGTATGCGCCCAGCCCTACAATCACTGCATGGGCACCATGGTTGTGCACAGCCATCCATACAGGGCACACAACGATGACGTCCATGCAGCACAGTGCCCAAACAGTGCCATGCCGCACGAACATCATCGTTGCACGTGAGTGCATCAATGGCACCTCATGCATGGCAGAAGAAGAACCCGCTGGGACCTGGTTCTTTTTAAGCCTCACACAGGCTGCAGCATTTGTCTGCTGCAGCCTCCATCCAGGGGAGAAAGGGGTGGTGTCTGTATCCTTCCCCCCCCCCCTTAGTTTCCCCTTGCAGCAAGAGGATGAGATTTCATCCAGCTCAAGTTATAGCTAATAGAAATGCCTTTGGGTTTGTTTGTTTGTTTTTTAAAAGTAATTCCCAGTTTTTCATATTATGAATAATGACAGTAACTGAACTGGGGGGAAAAACCCATCTTGTTTTGTTTACTTTGGGGAGTTGTTTCTGTCCCTTAAGGACATCTCCCACTTTCTAATATTGAACACAGATTATTTCGCTCTTGTAACTGGCTAAACATTAATCCTTTCCCTTACAATAACTGTCATGCTGCAGTGATAGGAGACTGTTATTGCAGGTACCCTGAAAGTATCCCCTGAGTTTCTTGAAAACAAGTCGTGCCAGGGTAAACCCCTACTTCTTTGATAGAGTTATAAGCTAGGTAAAGAGAATGCTGTATTTAATATATCTTGATTTCTGTAAGGCTTATGACATGGTTCCCCCATGATATTCTTGCAAAAAAAGCAAGTAAAATGTGGGCTAGATAATGTAAGTTATAGGTGGATCTGTAGTTGGTTGATAGACAAACCCAGAGGATGCTCATCAATGGTGACTAGCAGGATGCCACAGCATTTTGTCTTGGGCTTAGTACTATTCAACATCTTTATCAGTGACTTGGATGATGGAATGAGGGGCTTGCTTATCAAATTTGCAGATGACATCAAATTAGGAGGAGTAGACAATACTGCAGAGGACAGCATCAGAATTTAAAATGATGTTAACATATTAGGGAGATGAGGCAAAAGTAACAAAACAAATTTCAACAGGGAAAGATATGGAATACTATACTTGGGCAATAAAAATGAAATGCACAAATATTGGATAGGTGACACCTGGTTTGGCAGTAGTGCATGTAAAAAGGATCTAGGGACTTAAGTGTGTGTTGTTCTGCATCTTAAGTAAATTCAATGCTTCATTACATTAGGACTTTATGGAAGGCATTAATGATTGTTGCACAAATCAAGACAGAAGATTAAATGTAAAATTATCCTGCTTTACCCTGCAGTCACTGCATTAATTCCATTGATTTTGCTCCTGCTGTTTAGAGATTATTCAATGTCCTTGTTATGTTTTAATTTTTTATTCATTCATTAATGCACTGAGTAAAATGGTTTGCACATGCGTACATGGCAATTCAAATTGAGCAAGTTTGTACTATGAGGTCAGAACTCTCATTTTGACTACTGGAAGTGAACATTTTAAAGGCACTCAATGGGAGAATGTTACATAATAAATCTGAGGGCAATCACAGATTCTTGTTAATCTAAAGTTGTATGGCCAATCAAATGTTTGCACCTACTATACTGAAGTTTGCAATAGAATTTTTCATGTGTGGAATATGTGGAGTTGGAAGTGTGCACCTGAGTTATAGGAAGTAATGAAAATATGAATTATATACTGAGATACAACTTAATAATAATAATAATAAATTTTATTTCTACCCCGCCCTTCCAAAAATATGATCAGGGCGGCTTACAAATTTTTAAAACATTTCAGTACAGGATAAAAAATTCAATATAACAGTTAAAAACATTACTACAAAAACAGGAACAGGAAACAATAAAATACACATGTCAAGGGCAAGGAAAGGAAGAAATTAGTTTACATCGGTCCGGGGTCGAAAGGGAAAAAAGAGGGCAGGAAAATAAACAAACAATCTAAGGTGGGAAGGCCAGCCGGAATAGATACGTTTTCAGCTGTTTCTTGAAGACAGCTAATGAGGCGGTGGAGCGAAGCTCTGCAGGGAGCTTATTCCAGAGTGAAGGGGCAGCAGTAGCAAAAGCCCTCTGTGAGGTCCGTACAAAGTTGGACCTAGGGACCTCCAACAATTTAGTCCCGGAAGTTCTGAGTGTGCGAGGCGGATTATATGGGGAGAGGCGGTCCTCCAAGTACCCTGGGCCCAAGCCATTTAGGGCTTTATACTTGTTTGCTAAAGCCTCAAGGGGCCTATGTATTCAGCATTATTGGGCTAAATCCAGTGTTAGACCAATCTAAAGTTGTTGCTGCTGCTGCTGCTCTTCTGTGCATTCAAGTCATTTCTGATTTATGGTGACCCTAAGGCAAAGCTTTCATGGGGTCCTCTGGGCAAGATTTGTTCAAAGGCAGTTTGCCATTGGAGATTATCATGTGACTGTTAGAAGGACTTTCACACAACGTCACACTTATCAAGATATAGTCCGAGCCAGAAAGTGTGACTGTGATCACGTAAAAGACTTTCATATGATGTCATATTGATCTTGTTGTTGTCCTGTCATTAAAGTGGAATTGTCCTGGCATTTTGTATTACTGGGAGTTTGCATTAATACAATTCCAGGATCAGTGCTATGTGAAAGGCTTTTATGTTATTGCAGTTACGGATGGGATAAGAACAGGAGAGCAATCCTAACCCTGTCCCATCCCCATATGATAATCTCCATTACCTTCCTCTGAGGCTGAGAGCATGCGAATTGGTCATGCAGTGGGTTTTATGGCTGAGTGGGGAATCAACCCTTGGTCTCCAGGGGGATTGTCCAATATTCAAACCACTATGTCACAATGTCTAGATCTATTGAAATTAAAGAGATATAAAGTGAGCACTGCATATCCACAGATTCTGCTTTCAACCATCCACACAGCTTGTTTGTGTGTGTGTGTGTGTCGTGTGTGTATTAAAAATCCAAAAAGCAAACCTTGCACCATTTTATATAAGGGACACTGTTTACCTACACCACTGTATATAATGAGATGAGCATCCATGGATTTTGGTATCCACACTGGGGCCTGGAGTCAAATGCCAGGAGATACCAATGGCCCACTGTTCCCAACTAACATGGGTCATAGCCCACTATTTTCAGATTAATGCTTTTAATTGGTTAAAGCTAGTGTTATCTTGATGTGAAGGACTGGCTGGCTTTTTCTTCAATGTGCCAAGGATCAGCACAGTATTTGTGCCCATCAACAACAGTTTGTTTCTTCCCTGTAAATTCTCTTGGGACCAGCAGCAGATATTGTAGGGACTGGCACTAGTCCACAGATCCCCATTTCATGTTGAACTGGTTTCAAGCATTTTACATGCAATCTCTAGGTGAAATTCTTACAACAATCCTGTCAGTGAATCAGGAGTACTGTCAGCCTCCATAATGCTGACAGATGCTGTGGGTTTAAAAGTGGGAGGAAGGGGACTGCTTAAAACCATCTTAATGTGTTTATAGCAAATGTGAGATTCAAAGTGGAGCCTTCCTGCAGAGGTCTGTTATTTAGGCCTCTGCTTCACAACGCTGCATTATTACCATTGTGATCTTTCTTTACATTCTTTTTCATTCTTCACTCTATTTAATGGACTCTTTTCAGGTGGTTATCTTACTGTCTGACAATCTTTGGAAGTGTGGAATGGACAGACTTTTTCTTAGTCAGAAAGAAAGAGTAATTAGTGTTCAGTCTGTAGTATTATGTCAATGTGCAGAAAGGAGAATTCTTAAAGCTAAGCATCATTATTATCTCCTGATTTTAAAAGTGCCTGAAAGTCTGTCCTCAATAATGACATTATAGATTGTTAGTCTTTGGTACACAGTTAAGCTTTCTGAAAGCACCCTGGCAATGTAACAACACATTTTCTCTCAAACAAGATTAACACATATTAACTTACACATTGTTATGCTTCTGTGACTTTCAAATTCTGTTGTCCATCTTAGAAATTGTTATTGTCTATTTCTTTCCTTCTTCTTTTTCTTATAGTTTAGTTGTCCCAGGATGGAGAAATGGATCATTTCAGTCCAAACCTGCACATATTTTTGCTTATTATGTGCATTTATTCCATAATACAGTGAAGGGTGACTTTTGCCTAGCAGCTTTTGCAGGTGCAGCTTAGATCTTAAGATGTGAAAATATCGATGCTACATGCCTACATTCAACTGTAGATCTGTTCTCAGGGAATCCCCTAAAGAAAGAGAATAATTAAGTGGAAGTAGTTGAGCCAGGAACCTGCCAGTGCTCTACACCAGTTTTTTTTTTTTTAAAGAAATTGTAAAAGTGATTGTGCTTTCTCAAAAACTGAGTAAGAGTGATGATGGTTCCACAAGCCCATACATAGAACCCACCTTTCTCATAAGCTGGGAAATAAGTATTGCACCAGGAATAACTTCAAAATTATGGTAACTGCTAAACAATTGGTTACACAGCTGCAGAATTCTGTGGCATATACACTAGAAGCATATACAATCTTGACATAGGTGTGCCCTAAACAGTTCATATGCTGGTGGTAGACAATGTGACACCTTATAGATGTTGTTGGATTATACACCCCATATCTGCAGGCAACATGTCCAGTGCTTGAGTGATGAGAATTGTGGTCCAGAACATCTGGAGAGCACAGAATTGCCTACCCCCTTTATCTCCTGTGGCTTATGCACTTAAGAGAAACTCCTGTAGCTGAAATGTTGAACACTGTAGAGTTGCCAATGCACTAGAACCATTGGACCTCCTTTGCTACAAAGCCATATCATACATGAATGATATTGTTAAACACATGCAGAACTCAGCTTAAATTAGTTATCTGTGGACTGAGACAGATGGGCAGGAAGTGGCATGCCGGTGCCAATTCTAGGGTTCGGGAGCGTGCACCAAACACACATAACAGCGGTGCCATGATGGCAGCCTCCCATCCACATGGGGGCTGCCATCATGATGTAAGTGACGCACAGTGTATAAATGTCACTGCACGTTGCTTATGTCACTGATGCACCACAGTGTGCCAATGGTGCACTTGTGATATCCGCCAAGTGGACTTAATCTCCTTTGGAAAAGTGGGCTATAAATAAACATTATTATTATTATTATTATTATTATTATTATTATTATTATTAAAAGAACCTAGTTTTTCTGCGTTATTTTTGGTATGGAGGGACGCCACACAGTTTGGCTGCTGCGGGGTCCCTCAGGAGCAAAAACGGGTGGCTCCAGCCCACCCTTTGGGGGTGGTTTATCGAGCCCATGTTTGTTGTGCCACTGTGTCCTAGCTGCAGTATAATACAGAGCTGAACCAAGCTGGATTCAATGGACAGTGCTCCACACAAGCAGTTTGCCTTTAGATATGATTTGGAGTTGTGGTAAGTGCAAGGAAGAGCCTTTCCACATTCACCAGAAAAAATGACCAGCTCAAGTTCCAGAGGTTACATGAAACAAGCACTGTACTGGAAACAGACCCCAAAGCTCCAGTTTATATGTCACCAACCTTCCAAATGAAGGGAATGTATTTCTGAATTAACACCAAAGTTGTACTTTCTGGCAGTCTCCCTTAAACCCTTGCCTCATCAGGAATACTTGCTGGACTAGCTCTAAAATACAGGGATTTATTGTGAGAGGTTTCAAAGGTCAGCCATTTTAGTGCCATCTTTTAGGATTTGTTTTCTATCCTTGGATTCTATCTCCTGTTCAGCAGCAAAGATTCTTGTTCCCTCATTTAAAGCTGTTCACTCATCTGCCCAGCAAAGCCTTCTTTCTTTTCCCAGCCTCTGACATCCAGGTTATTGAACGGCTATAAATAAAAGGTCCCCAGCTTTACTGTTCTGGAAGACACAGGCTTGGCTTTCAAAGGATTACTAACCCCATCTACTTTCTTCTGCTTCTTCTCGCTCCCACCCCACCCCTCTCCCTCCCCCCCACGCCACCCCACAGCCAGGAATGGTGGGGAAGCACTTCAGTGAATCTGCACCTTTTCTATTTTGGTCCAGGGATCAAGGAGACAAACAATATGGCAGCATGGTACATCACTAGCATTGCTGGTAGCTTTGCAAGTTAGATATTGGTAATTGTTTGGTTTTTGAGTATGCAGAAGGTGAGCAAAAATGGAATCAAATTTACATGACTCACAACAATGGCCTTTAAAAGCCTTAACATGAAAAATGCATGATCCACTATGCATTATTTATCCCCAAATGAATAGAATTTTATGAAGAACACACTCTTGGGTCAGGCCTGACAAATCTGCTGTATTTAAACTTCACATCTGTCTGTATTCTAGCAGTCATTACTAGTGTGGAAGGCACCATAGTTTGGGGAGTAGGACGGGGGCTGTATTCTTTCTTCAACTGCTCAGCTCATTCCCATGATTCTACCAACTTTGGTGTGTCACCTTTATGAACATTGGCATCTTAAGATGAAGCCAACTTCCAGTTTCCAAAATGAAAAGCCTCTTTAAATTAAATGTCTCAACAGCCCCCCTCCTGCCTGCCCCCTCCCACCATCTTCTTTGTTTCAGGATTCCTAATACTGCTTCTGAATTGCATTTGGAGTTGAGACAGTGGGCACGCTCCCTCAAGCAACGCTGCTGATAAATGCTCTAAAGTTCTCTCTCATCCTCTCTGCCTTTCCTATTGTAATGCTTATTAGAAATTAGTCTGGTGCAGTGTATGGTCCAGCTGTGTTCTGAATGCTAATGAAGTACATCTACTGTTTCAGCTGGTGCTGTTCCCTCACAAGCTGGTCAATTACTGCAAGAGGCAATATGCTGCATCTACAGTGCCCTGCGCAGCTGCTTTCTCTCTTGTTCTCTCATGCACACAAAAACACAAAGGATTTACATCTTCATTTACTTCATTCTGACATGTAAGGATGAGATTTCAAAGGTGTTCTCCCTATTTATTATAATTATGATAGATTCCCAGGATTTATTTATTTTATTTATTTTGAAACTTTATTCATATTTTGGGACTTTTGCTAAAAATTTCAGAAGGGTGTTTTGTAAAATATATAAATCAATAAATTATCATTTTTTCAAAACAGTGCTTTGTACAAAGGACAACTGCAAAAGCACTGATCTTCTTGTTCTTGCACAGGGGCAAAATGACCTGCAGCAGTTGGCTGTTTTTTCAGTGGTTTGTCTCACAACTTTTTCACATGGGGAAAAATGGAAGGTTAAACTGGTCACAATGCAGGGTCATCCAGGGCATTAGGGACAATTTTACAGTTGCTTTTCAGACAATGCAGCACAAATGGGTCAGAATCCAGACAGAAAGTGAGGTGAATTGGGGAGTAAGCATTTTCACAAAGATACTGTGTTCTCATGTCCAGTTCATTCACAAATTTGTGTATTCTCCCTGTTCCCAGATTTCCCAGTGTTCCTTCCTGTGCCAAAGAGAGGAGGCCGCCTTGTTCTTAAAGGGATACACACACACACACACCTTTTCCCCTTGCACGGCTGTTCTCCTCTTCCTGCAGCAGGGAACAGCTGGTGGGAGAGCAAGAGAGAGGATGTTTTGGAATTCCTCCTGTACAGGAGGGAGAAATGGAGGATATGTCCTGGGAAAGGAGGGCATCTGGGAGTTTCAGCCCTCTCTGAAATCAGGCAAATTTATGGACCAGCCACCTCCTCTTTCTCTTGTGTGGGTGGGTGTGGGTGGGTGTAGGTGTGGTTTTATGGGAGGTTGCAAAGGGAAACCTCAACCTGCCTTCCCCTGAAACAGCTCTGGGGCAAAGAGGATTTTCCTCCCCGGTTTCCCTCCCCTCTGTGGAGCATGTGTGTGTATGCACTTGTAGAAATAACAATTTGGAGCATGCACAAAAAAGTTATTTCCAAGCTAGCCACGGGATTTGTCCTCATCTGTCTGAAACCCAAATTTGTTTTCGACCCACTTTCTTGCCTAAGTAATGTGCTTTTAACCCCTTGTTGTGTTCTGTGTGTGATAAGCATTAGTGAATGTGCTTGCTTTGCCATGCCGACACTTTAACAATTTTCAGGATGGAAGCACATAGATACCCATGTAAAAAAGTTCTCAGTGTCAAAACCTGTTTTCTCATAAAGGATGGGAATGTTTATGAACATTCTTTACATATCTAACATGGACACTCTCTTCTTTACACAAAATACTCATGCTCTTGATCACAATGATTTTCTTGAGTGTTAGGTCACAGATGTGAAACCAGTGGCATTCCAGATATTGTTGGTCATTGGCCATATTGGCTAGAGTGTCCATCATCCCTATAATAGAGGATCAAAGACAAAAGTATGTTAAATAAAAGACAAGCTCTTAAAGCCCCCAAATTATTTCCCAATCTGAACTGAAATTGATGCTGAAGAATAGTTCCTACTCCCTGCAGCTTTGGGCTGCCCATATCTGCAAGCCTTCCCCTTCTGGAAAAGCTATTTCTGCCCCCACCCAACTCTCTTCCCTACCCTGTAACTGACAGTCAAAGCAGCACTGGAAATGAATAAAAGTGGCACCATAGTTCAAGAAAGATATTGACAAGCTGGAATGTGTTCAGAGGAGAGCAACCAAGATAGCAAAAAGGTCTGAAAACCAAGCCCTAGGAGGAATGGTTTAGGGAGCTGGGTATGTTTATCTTTGAAAAGAGAAGACTGACAGGTGATATGATATCCTTTTTTAAATATCTGAAGGGATGTCATGTAGAAGACAGAATGAGCTTGTTTTCTGCTACTCTAGAGACTGGAACATGAACCAATGGGTTCAAATTACAAGAAAAGAAATACCACCTAAACATTAGGCAGAAATTCTTTATTCTAAGGACTGTTTAACTGTGGAATAGACTGCCTTGGAGGGAGGTGGACCATCCTTCTTTGGAGGTCTTTCAGCAGAGGTTATGTGCCCATATTTGAGAAGTGCTTCAGTTAAGTGTTATTGCAAAAGTAGAAAACCAAAAAAATATTTTTGTAATTGTTTACTGCTCTTATCAATATTTATAGAAGGCAACTGAAACTTGCAAATGAAATGAAATGAAATTGTTACTTACAGGAGCCAGACTAGAAATTGCATCTTTGTGGAATGAGTTTGAACCACCACACTGATGGAAAAATTGACACATGAGACTCAGACATTAAAAACTATTGGAACACTTTTATTGAGACATTTACAGACTGTTACAAAGATCCTGAATTACCAATGTAACTACAACGCCAGAGGTGCAGCATAGCAATTGTATCTGATCATGCCTCACACACACACACACACCCAAAAAATACCTGCATTTGGAGCCAGGGAGTGCCCTGACCAAACCATTTCATTTCAGAGACACTGAATTTCAGAGACACTGGAGATTGGTGCAATGGGAAATGATGCCTGCCACACTCTCCTGATCGCTGGGTTCCTTAAGAAGAGGCAGCTGGAGACACCCCTTGGGGTCCTGCCAAAAGTACTTATCTCAGTGCACCCTATAACACTTTGGTGTCCAGTGACTTGCAAACATTTCAGTAAGGCCACTGTCAGGCTGCAATAGTTTGTTTTCAGGGGAGTGGATTATGTTTAGTTTTTCACAATGTCAAAGTGAATCCTCAGCAATTATGATACTGAGTTACAGTAAATCCTGCTTATGATGTAAGAAACTGGATGTGAGTCAAAGTAAATACAAAAAGGAACTTTTTGATCTACAGCAATTTCCTCCTGAGCAGGATGTAATACGGGGTGGGAAAAGGGCAGCCTGCAGGACACATGCAGACTCCAAGACCATTCTGGCCCCTCCAATTGGGAAACTTCCAGGTCTTTTGTCCCAATATGCCACCAACATCCCTTAGGAGGCATAGGGACAATTTCACCATGTTTTGGGGGGCTCTGGCCATTTTAGGTCCAGTATAAGTCTTTTTTAAAAAAACCCAGAAGTCTTGGTCCTAGAGTGGGGGGTGGAGACATAATTTCCCACCATACCACACAGGAGGCTTAGGAGACATGTGGGGGATTTTTTAAGGGGGGGAGGGTTGTGGATGGGAGTAGCAGGTGGTAACTTTCCTTGGCATTGGCTATACTGTGTAGGGCTGATGGAAACCATTAGCCAGCAACATTTGGAGGACCACGTGTATTCCATTTTACCTTTGGTTTATTTTTGCGTTATTTCACATTTGAAAGAACGTCGTGTGATAAACTTCCCACAATTGTGGGGTTTTTAAAATTTAGTTTAAATCCCATTTCTGAACAAGATTTCACTAGTGTGATAAGGTCTATTACTTGCTTTGGGTTAATCCACTCACACAAATACACATACAAAGGAAAGAAATGTGGGATTCCACTGCTGTAAAGTTTAAACCTGAGTAAACTTCTGCTGATAAATAACAGGATGCTAGTAAGGCAACTGGCAAGAGAAAGCATGAGCAGAAGGACCCGTTCAGGAAGGAAACATGTTTTCTTCAATTACAGCCACTGATCTTGCTTATGAAACATTTATTATTGTATCTGTCCCTGTTATTATTTCCTCCTTCAATGATGAATTCATTGTGTAGTTTGAAGAACAGAGCTAAATCTCTAACAGGGATGGGCAAAGTGCATCTTCTGGGCCACAGGTGTCCCCCACTGACTTTAGCAGCCCCTCCAACTCTTCCCAAAGCCCCTCCAAAAAAAAAAAATCCACATACAGCCACTGGACAAAAAGCTAACTTGTTGCTCTTGGGAACCTCCAGAAGTGTTAAATTATATATAAATGCGCTCCCTAACCCTCAACTCCCCAAATGGTTTGAACTAAATCAGAAGAACCAGAAATTATAACTGGACATGGCTTCCAGATGACATTTCTGGCTAGTCTAGTGGAAATGGGGTGGGTTGCCCACTGTGGGGCACAGAAGTGAAAACTGGACCCCACTCCCTTACTTATGCATCATTTATAATCATATTTACATTTGTAGAAAGGTGTTGGCATTCTCCCAGAACTGGTCTTGGAGAACAGAACATTGAAAAACTAGTTGATCCACGTACTGGGGACTGGGAAAAGCAGGCTGACAGAAAAATAAACAGGAATTATGCATGTTTTGGTATTCTCCCCTACTAAATTTTGAATGAGGAGAGCTGGTGAATACAATGGTGTAGTGAATGCTGCCTTCTTCTATAGTAGCAAACAAGGCTCACTATGTGGCACAGAGTCATGGCCCACTGGGAGAACAGGAGTTGGGCTTAGAGGAGCTGCTGTTCTTTCAAAGCTGCCATTCTTGATTTTCCACAGCTTCCTGCCATTGAAAGTGGAGAAATGTTTAAACAAATTTGAAGAGGTGACTACATGTATCCAAGGGACAAAAAAAGGTAAAGGCATGTATTTGAGGTTCCCTGTTGTATTCTTTCTTGGCTTGTCTGCTCTCTTGCATTGTCAACATTAGCCTGATATTCTCAGGCTTGCCTTCATTTCCACCCACAGCTCTTTCTACTCCACTCTCTTTCTCATAGTCAAATAGTCATTTGTTGCCAACTTGATCTTCCCTCTCCATCAGATAACATTATTGTTCACACTATTCTCATCTAAGGATGTGAATCTTTGCTCATTTTCTACTCAAAGGAAGAACCAAATAATTTTAGCAATTTTCTTTGCACTGCAAAACAGTTTTTCAAAGATTATTAATGGTTAGGGATTCATTCTACACAAAATTTGTACATGCTATTGTTGCACAGAAAACCAAACTTTCTGTTTCTGCAATGATTTTCATCAATCCAGGATTCTACTCATTAGGAACATGTTTTTCTCTTAAGAAGCATGTTTTTCCAGCATTTTATGAATAGGTTTAAAAATAGTTTTCCTTCTCTACTCATACCACTCAAGTTTCACTGAAGAGTGGGCAACTGTTGGGAGTTAGGAGGATCCATTGGCTCCCCAGGAAACCTTGGAGGACTGCACCCACCATTGCACCTCCATGAAAAATTCAAATCCAAATTTTTAAAAAAAAAAATCCAAATGCCTCTGTATACTCTCTAGACTGTACAAGGTGTTTTTGCCCCCTCCTTGGCTATTTCAGGCCCAGGATAATCCTTTTCAAAAAGACTGAGCCGGAAGTCAGTTCCTGGTGAATTCCTCATTTTTATATATAAAAAAGGCCTCTCCCTGGCCTAAAATGCTAGGGAGATGGCAAAAACCTGACAAAGTTGCCTCTATGCCCCGCTGGGAGGGCTCTCATAGACATTAAGGGCAAAATGAATTTCTCTCTCTCTCTCTCTCTCTCTCTCTGTGTGTGTGTGTGTGTGTGTGTGTGTGTGTGTGTATCTATGAAGCTGGGGGGCTAATAAACAGCCTTGGAAGATTGTAGGCATCCATGCACCTTGGCGCATAGGAGGGCAATTTTGCCATATTTTGTTCCAAGTTGTTTTAAGTCCAAGAAAGGTCTTTTTCAAACAAGAAGGGAAGAGGTACTTGACTTCCTATTCACTTCCTATTTCAACCAGTCCTCTCCTGGGCCTAAAGTAGCCCAAGAGGACATCCAAATTGCTTCTATTTTTTAAAAAGGAGTAAATAAAATTGAGGTTAAGGCAGGGGATGTGTCCTCCCTCCCACAATGTCCCATGGGGGGACAATGTTAGTTGATCACTCTAGCTTTGGTGATCCAGCCTTTGTAAATTCTGACCTGAACTGTTGGAAACCAGCCAATGAGAACTGTGCACAGTTGTCTCTGCAGTAAAAAAAAAAGACGGAAAGCAGGTTAGCTTTGGCAGTAAGAAATGACACCATGCTACTGTTTACAGGCAGATTTGGATTGCACCAAGTGAACTTCAGAGACAATACTCATTTTTGGCAAACTTAATGTTTATTTTTTCCTTTCTTTCTTGAATTCAGAAAGTGACACAATGCACTGCATGAATCTTACAATACACACACGTCTCAGTGCTCAGTGATGCTGCAGGAGCAATCTATTCCCATGTTATAGAATCGGCTGCCAGCTGGAATGAAACCCGTGGGAGTTCTGTATACAACTATTTATTTCAGGCAGGCTGATTTCTCCCCCCCCCCCCAAAAAAAAAAACTTTTAAAAAACCCTTCCACTTTGTACATACAGGTTGGGTATCATAATACTGCACACAAAATTGATTCCATGGATGAGCTGATGGGAAATGACTATATCCTCCCATTTTGGCAAAAAGAAAAGAAACACTCTAGCATTAGATCAGAGTCAAACAAAGTACAGAAAATTGCTGTGCAAAGTGGGAAACAATTGCAATGTCAGAATTTACCACTCCACAGAGAAAGAGTACTTTAGAATGAAGAAAAGCTATCTGTATTTTGAAAACTTTAAAGCAGGACTAGAATAAAGCTGGCATGTGTTGTTGTTTTTTTAAAACAGAAAAACACGG
>NC_056523.1:109018805-109049842 GCF_019175285.1 Sceloporus undulatus
TCAAATGTTTGAGCTTGTTCAGACAAACACATTCCTCACTTGTTGAACATCAAGAGGCTGCTGACTTGGATGTAAAGAGGTGATCAAGGGGCCACACCATAGGTAGACCTTCTATGTTACTTTAGATCATCTCATTTGACAGCCTATGTCTGTCCTTCATTTGATTGAGATACTTGGAGAAGAATGTGCCACTCCTGTACTCCTTGCACACCCATTTATCTGGGCTGCTCTACATATTTCCTAACGTCAGCTGTGGCCATAATACAAAAGTATAATTTTCATACATAAAATTCTGTTGTTTCCATGAGGGAAAATACACACTGCTCTACTATTTTGCTGGGCTCTGTAATGTATGAAGATGCTATGGCACCTCCCTATAGCTACTGAATTTGGGTGGCAACTGTGGGAATGAGGTCAAAATTGTGGCAGCAGCAAATCTGATAAAGATGTAGTCCCCAGAGAGTGGGGTGGGAGAATCCAGTGCAGCCACCAACCCTGGGACCCCCCCCCCCAATGTAAAGCAATGTGCAGTGCAAGGCTATGGATGTTCATTCAAATGCAAACTGCACTGTGTTGCAAGGAGTTACACCCTAGTAAATGCTTTTGGGATAGTAGATCTAATCTCCCATCAAAACTGATAATCTCAGTTTTCTGGCATTGGAGTTTATCACATGGGAGGAATTTTTCTTAATTTCAAATGAAAGGAAAGTGGGGCCAGAACACATTCATGTGAATTCACTTCTTCAGCGAATTTACATGAATTCAAATTGCATTCAAACTGACTTCCCATTGCCCTAAAATAGCTTGCCATTGCCTGAAATTGTGTGTGGTAGTCTATCACGCAATAACGTGAAACCCCATGATTGTGTTCATACTAACTTCGTATTGCCCGAAATTGCATGTGGTTGTCTATCACGCAGTAACGTGAAACCCCATGATTGCGTTCGGATTGCCATTGGATTATACTTCCAATTTCCCTTGTCTGATAAACTCCATTTCTTTCTACTGCTGTAATAGGCTTGCAGAAATGGTATCTTAAATTGCCAGTTCCATCACCATAAGGATCCTTCCTTCAAATCAACATAAGCCTCTGCCTTCATACGTCTGCTGTTTATGGTGCCACATACAAATTGCCACCTGGTATCTTTATTTCAGTGCAAGGTATCCAGATACATTTAAGTGCTGTCAACTTCCCTGACACACAGCTGGTTCTGTATTTTACACTCCTGCCACCTATGATCTTAGATCACAACAATACAGATGGCAAAGTGACATTGTAATGTCAGTTTCAGATCTTTCCTGTTTTCAACATGAATTGGAAGCACTTAACTAACATTTACATACATGTTCATCTGAACTAGATCAACAATGCTACTGTCAGGATGGTACCATAAACACATTGGAAGTGTTTCAGAATGTTGTTTTGGGTGGAGTAGTGGTGGTGTTTTGTTTTGTTGTTTGCTTGCTGCTGTATGTTCATATTTACTACTAGACATGATCTGTAAACATGGTGCTGCTTTATATTCTTTCAGACATGAGAGTATGAAGTTACAGCATCATCATTCAAGCTTCTTTTAGTGTGGCTCTACTTTATGTTACTTACAGTATTGGTATAAGACAATGAAAGCTACAGCCAGTAAAGAATATTTGATACAATCTATCAGTACACTGACACTACATCACAGGTTGTACTGAATCTTTCATTTAGGAGCAAAATATGTTTCCAGAAGGCTAAATTAAAATTCTTAAAATGTACAAACATGTATCCTTTTTCAAACCAGTTATTTTGGTTTTCCCTACTTGAACCTGCCTTGGCATTTGTTTTTCTTCCTGGAGTGATACAAGACAATCAGGAATCATAACAGAAAATAGCATTCAAAGAAGGTGTGTAGGCATAAAGCATAAAGGGGAGGGCATGCACACCTCACCCCAGTATTGCTGCCTACCCCACTCTTTCTTCATTGAACAGAACTAACGGTAGGCATCAGGAACAGATGACTTACAATAAAGCTTCTCCATTTTACAGAGACAGAATCAACTTTAGTTCAAACCAAAATTTGTCAGCAAATATGGAAAACAAAACAGTAGTCCAAAAATTGGAAATGATCAACATACATCCCTATCTCCAAAAAGGGGGATACAAAAGATTGCAGCAACTATAGGACCATTGCACTGATTTCACACGCAAGCAAGGATATGCTCAATATTCTATAGCAAAGACTCCTGCCATATATGGAAGAAGAAATATGGAGGAGCAGGCTGGGTTCAGGAAGAGAAGAGGCAGTAGAGATCAAACTGCAAACAATGGATAAAGGAGTGTACCAGAGAATTCCAGACGAAAGTCAGCATGTGCTTTATAGACTACAGCAAAGCCTTTGACTGCATAGATCATGAAAATCTATGGATTACACTTAAAGAACTGGATGTGCCAATACATCTGATTGTACTGATGAGCAATCTATACTCAGCACTAGAATCTACAGTTAGAACAGAATACAGAAACACAGAGAGGTTCCCAATTGGAAAGGGAGTTAGAGAAGGATACATTTGTTTTACTTATATGCAGAAAATATCATGTAAAAAGCAGGCTTAGATTTGAAAGAAGGAGGAGTGAAGACTGGAGGAAGGAATATCAATGACCTAAGATATGCAGATGACCTCATAATACTAGCAGAAAATAACAAAGACTTGGAACGACTACCAAGGTAAATCAAACAAGAAAGTGCTGAACTCTTATTTAATTCTGAATATCAAGAAAACTAAAATAATGACCATGGAAGATACTCATAAATTCAATATAGATGATGAGGAAATTAAAATAGTCAAAGATTTCCCATAATTGGGATCAATCACTGACCAGAATTAAAACTGCAGTCAGGAAATCAGAAGATTAGGACTAGAAGGAGCTGCTATGAAAGAACTAGACAAGATCCTAAAGTGTAAAGA
Organism: Sceloporus undulatus; assembly: GCF_019175285.1. Lineage (NCBI taxonomy): Eukaryota > Metazoa > Chordata > Lepidosauria > Squamata > Phrynosomatidae > Sceloporus > Sceloporus undulatus. The sequence continues at coordinate 109,021,752 of NC_056523.1, forward strand.
TATACAACTGAACACTAAAGGGAGGATTGTTCATGCCATCATATGTCCCATCACTATGTATGTGTGTGAGAGCTGGATAGTGAAGAAAGCTGATAGAAAGAAAAATTATACATTTGAGGTGTAGTGCTGGAGAAGAGCTCTGAGGATATCAGGGATGGCTAACAGACAAACAAATCGGTACAAGAACAAATTGGATCTGAACTTTCCCTAGAAGCCAATATGAGTAAATTGAGGCTGTTGTACTTTGGCCACATAATAAGACATGACATACTAGAAAAGATAATAATGCTTGGAAAGATAGAGGGCAGTAGAAAGAGAGGAAGACTACATACCAGATGGACAGACTTAACCAAAGAGTGCACAACCCTAAGTCTGCCAGAATTGAGCAGGTCCACTGAGGATAAGGAATCTTGGAGATGCCATTTTCACAGGTCACCAGAGGTTGAAGTTGACCTCTGTTAACAACAAAATCAGAACAAAACAATCTTAAATTTTTTCTTAGAATTACAATGCATCAGTGCCTCATTGAAATTCCACTTATGTACTATAATATTATAATTCTAAGAAAAAAATAAAAAAGAAATTAGGTTAAATTTACCCTTCAAAACAGAAAATCACTTTTGCAAATCATATTCATGGTTTTTTTTAAAAATGCCCTAATGCAAACCCAAGAGATTGCTACAAACAGTCCCTAAAAGAATGGAACAAGAAGACACAAAAGCAACAACAGCCAGAAAAAAGCAACAAAATCCAAGGACCTATTTTGTGAAAATGTACATCTTTAGACTAGTACATAAGAACACTATGTTTAGGTGAATTTACCTAGAATTTTTCCTTTAGTAAGGGACTCCTTACTGAATAACAGCCTCCTGATCACAGGGAGAAATATGACCATGTTCAACCAAATGTGATTATATTATCACCACCATGACCAACCCCCTTGCATGAAGATTTGGATTAGAGCCAGTGCAGAGGGGGATGTCAGAGCTTGCGGTCGCGTGTATATCTTAAAGCTTTATAGCAATATTGAAAATCTACATAAGTCTAAAAACTAGAGAATGTGATTATTCTGAAACATTACATAACTACTTGGTAAATAATGATATCACTAACAGAAAATGCAAGATTCTAGAAGGCTTCCCCAACCCAGTGTCCTCCAGATATGTTGGACTACAAATCTCATCATCCCCAACCAATCTGACCAATCCATGCTGGTGGAAGTGCTCCCAATTACAGTACAGCACAATATTTATTATTACAGTACATGGACCCATCCCTACAAACAAACAACAGACAAAAAATGTAAAATATCAGATAGGATACAATTTGGCAATCTATAAACACAGTACAATGTGGGGGTGATGGGAATTATAATCAAAATTAAGAGCACTAGGTTAGGGAAGGCCAAGTTAGAGTCATTTTCATTTTCTAGGCTAGACACATTAGTTGGCATTTGGTATTGCTGATGCTGTTGCTGTTGTTGTGTGCCCTCAAGTCATTTCTGACTTATGGTGACCCCAAGGCAAACATATCATGGAGTTTTCTTGGCAGGATTTGTTCAGAGGAAGTTTGCCATGGCCTTCCCCGAGGCTGATAGCATGTGACTTGCTGAAGGTCACCCTGTGAATTTCATGGCTGTGTGGGATATTGAACCCTGGTCTCCAGTGTCACAGTCCAACACTCAACCCACTACACCACACTGGCTCTCAGTATTGCAGTTACAGATTCATAATCTAGAATTATGGACCCACAACTGCGGGATTGAAAACTCAAAACTGTGTGTTATTGCATGCACCAGCAGCCAGGCAAGTGCAACCTGGATGCAGCCTAGCCAAATTTAAAAACGGCAAGCTCTGGTTTTTGAAAAACCACTGGATGAGAGTGGCTGGGCTCCAGGCTGTATCCGGATTGCACTCGTCTAGCCACTGACACATTTAATAACACCCAGTTTTGTGTTTTTAATCCTGCATCTATATTGGGAGTATTTCTCCATGCGATAATCTCCTATGTCTCAGCCTTGCTCACTGGCAGGAAAGAGATGGAAACATCATCTTCTTGTGCCCTGATCACCAGCAGAACAGACCTCCATCTCACAGACAATTTGTTGCCTGATAAAGTATGTTGGAGGACACTGAACCAGGAGACATAATATTAAGTTATACATGTGTAACTATGCTGAGTCAAAACTAACAAAATGAATTTCAACAGGGAAAAAATTAGGATACTACACTTGGGCAGTAAAAATGATATGCACAGATAAGATGGGTGAAACCTAGCTTGACAGCAGTACCTATGAAAAGCATTTAAGAGTCTTAGTGAATCACAGGCTTAATATGAATCAGCAAGGTGATGCAGCAGCTAAGAGAGCCAGTTCTGGGCAATACAATTCAAGAAGGGTGTTGACAGGCTGGAGCGGGTCCAGAGGAGGGTCACCAAAATGGTGAAGGGTCTGGAAACCATGTCCTATGAGGAGTGACTTAGGGAACTGTTTAGCCTGGAGAAGATCAAGATATGACATGATTGGCATGTTTAAATGTTTGACAGGATGCCATATTGAGGGTGGAGCAAGTTTTTTGTTTTTGTTTTTGTTTTGCTGCTGCAGAGAACAGGTCATGGAGCAATGAATCCAAGCTACAGGAAGAGATATTCCACCTAAACATTAGGAAGAACTTCCTGATGTGTGTGTAACCCTGAAATGCTTTCCCAGCGTTATGCAATTGTGAACTCCCTCTAGCGTCCTGGAATTGTTCAGGGAGAGTGAGTTTCCTATAAACAGAAAATTAGTGTTTATAGGAAAGTCACTCTCTCTGAACTATTCCAGGACACTAGAGGGAGCTCACAATTGTATAATGCTGGGGAAGTGTTTCAGGGTTACACACGCATGCTTGCCTAACGTCTCCCCAGTGATTCACTCACAGTGAATCCATGTGTGGTAATCTTCAAGGTGATATAGAATATGGGACATTGCAATTATTGTATCAAAGACTGTAACAATGCAACATAAAATGACAATTGTTTTTATTGTTGATGATGTTATGCAGAGGTACCTCCTGAACTAGGTTAACAACACAACTGAACTGTCATTCTTCAAATATATATTGCACTATGGATGGAACCTTTTAAAACAAAAAGCTCTATTACGGTGCTATAACATGTAAAGCATACAAAAGTTGTAAGAGGTAATACGTAGTAATGTTCTAACACTTTCCAATCCCAGTACAGAGGAAGAAGGATAGTGAAAAGTATATATGAATCTCCTGCTTTAGATTTCTTTGTTAGCAACAGAACACTTTGATGGAGATTATTATGGTAGTTAGCTTAATGAACTTCTCTTTCTGTACCTTCAATTTGCTTCTTTTTCTCCTTCCTTCATCCTACCAGTTCTCAGCTTTCAATTCTACTTTCTTAATCATTTTCCAGTCCAGTACCATTGTTCCTTACTCTTTTTTTTCCCACTTTTGTGGTTCAATAGTAGTGCTTTAGTTTAATTGAATATTGGCACTTCCACACCATCCCCTCCATTTTGATCCTCATTTTTTACAAGCATAGACAAGATATACATATTTCAAACACAGTTTTGCAGTTACATTTCATTTTATTTTTTAAACTATATTCTTCAGTGCAGTCACTCAACTCTCTGTTAACTATATTTTATTTTTAATCGATTTTCAGAGTGAAGGTTAACACTGTCACTTTTCTTCTGTATGATGTTTAAAATCTCTGCCTGATTAAGAAACCAGTGGAGCTTTGAAAGCTTGCAACATGTATTTTTTGCATTTTCGTTGGTCCTATAAAAGTATCATTGTCTTATGGATTTTTTTTGTTATTGTACTTCTAAACCTAGCAGACACTTCTGTCAGCTGTAGCATGGAGTCCAAAGCAACTGAGGGACTGTGCCAAGACAAAAATAGGAAAAAATGATCAGAATGAACAAACTTTATATGCTTATTTTATTTTATTTGTGGTGGAGACTATAATTTTAACTGTGACTACCACAATACCCCATGGAATTACCTATCTGCAATGTTGGCATATTTTATGCAATTGGGTGAAAAAGCAAGGAGGAAGAGGACCATCTGATCAGGGGCATTTTCCAGTGCAAGTCAATGGGAGGTGTGAAGATTCAGATCTGAACATTTCAATGCAGATTCAAGGTACTGATTGGATTCAAATTGGTAAAAACCAAATCAGGACAGAATCCAAATTGCCAAATCAGGTCTTGAATGGAATGAGGGGCACTTAGATAGTCCTAGTAAACATTATCGTACAATTGCTATAGGGATGAGAAGATATGTAGCAAAGTAAATTGCTTCATATTTATCTGTTATCAGACACAGTTTATTGACTGCAGCAAGAGAATTGAGATCACATGGCTTGAAATAGTTATACACTGGTGATAAGTGGAACTGAGGAAGCAAGTAATTGTTATTTCTAGAAAACTATGACATATTCATTATTAGTAAAATTGTTCCACCAAATTGCTACGCATGCATATATATAGCACTATTATCATATTTCACTTCTGATGCATGTCTAGACTGTTGCATTTATAGTGGACAATTATTTCCTAACTTTTATCATTTTGATCATGTATTTCCTCTCTATTCATGCTGCACTATTGTATTTTTAGCCCAAAGGACAGGGATCTATGACTTAAAGGCTATATTTCATATCTACTTTGGACAGGGTGGCATGCTAGCCACCCAGTCAATCAGTAGTATCTCTCTGGATCTCAAACATGACTCTTGCCTACCATTGTGGGACCCTGCCATTCACAGCTTTACTATTTAATAGGAGTTTGGGCTTCATCTGCTGATGAATGCTATTTCAAAATGGGATAGTTGAGGAGACTGCTAATAGTTGGGGAAAAGAGCAAGACATATGCATTCATAACTCAGTGCATTTCAGTGTTTTACAAAGCAGGACACATGTGACTAATTGACAGTTGGGTGTGGATGATATGGCAAAATTTATTAATGAGGAAGAGTATGCAAGCTAGGAGAAGCTACAGAAGTTTGTTTCTGTTTGAGCCTAGTGGAAAAGGTAATATTTTACTCCATCCTGTTTTGTTCCACCTGCTGAATTAATTGAGTGCAAACTACTTTTATATTCTGAACTCAGTTTGCAACAACTGAACCAACCCCACAACACAGGGAGAAAGTAGAAAAGAAGAGCAAGAAACCTTAGAAGCAACTAAAAAAGTAGAAAGACTGAGGATTAAATGGGACTGTCCCTGACAAATCAAGACAGTTGGAGGTTAAGACTTGATTCTTATGAACCACACTATTTTAATGTATGGTAAAAATATAAAATGTTTTTGTCTCTTCTTGTAAATTAGTCCACAAAAGCTTCTAGTCCAGTGTCATGTGGGGATTGCTTTGGCAGCGTGTCCAGAGGAGGAACATGTCCAGAGGAGGCCAACCAAAATGGTGAAAGACCTGGAAATCATACTCTATGACAGTGACGGCAAACCTTTTAGGGGCTGAGTGCACAAACTAAAAGGTCTACTGGCACCAGGTGTTACTCGATGCCTGGGTGGAACTTCTGCCCTCTTGGGGCTGGATTTCTGCCTTTCAAGGGTAGGACCCCAAGGGCAGAACTTCTACCCCACCCTCCCGGGCCTTCATCTGCCTCTCCAGGGACATCTGAAGGCCGGGGGAGGGGGGGAGGGAGAGAAAGAAGAGGAACAGGCATGTCTTCCTCCTTCTCCTCCCCTTGTGCCATCCCCATGCTCCAGCTGGCTCTGGAGAGGCAACTAGAGGCCGGGGAGGGTTCCCCCTGCACTGTTTCTGGCCTTCAACTACCTCTAAAGAGGCAGCAGTAGGCCTGGAAGGGTCGGAAGGGAGGAGAAACAGGTGCACGCCTCTTCCTCCTCCTCTCTCAGTGCCATTCCCTGCCACCATCTGCTTTTGAAACTGGATGCTGAGAAGGGTCAGAAAGTTGGAGGAGGAGGTGCACACCTCTTCCTCCTCCTCTCCCAGTGCCGTTCCCAACCTTCAGCTGCCTTTGAAGAGGCAGCTGGATGCCAGGAAGAGTCGGAAAGGAGGAGGAGCAGGCGTGTGCCTCCTCCTCTCCCAGTGCCATTCTCTGCCTTCAGCTGCCTCCAAAGAGGCAGCTGGACACTGGGAAGGGTCAGAAAGGAGGAGGAACAGGCATGCACCTCTTCCTCCTCCACCACCCGCCATTTGCTGGGGGAAATGGAGTCATGTGCCATCTCTGGCATGTGTGAAATAGGTTCGCCATCACTGCCCTATGAGGAGCTGGGTATGTTTAGACTGGAGAAGATTAAGAGGTGATGTGATAGCCCTATTTAAATACTTGAAAGGATGTCATGTTGAGGATGGAGCTACCTGGAGTGTTCCAGAAGAGGGCAACCAAACTGGTGAAAGATTTGGAAACCACACCCTATGGGGAGCAACTTAGGCAGCTTGGTACGTTTAGGCTGGAGAAAAGAAGATTAAGTGGTAATATAGCCCTGTTTAAATATCTGAAAGAATCCCATATTGAGGGTGGGACAAGCTTGTTTTTTTGCAGCTCCAGAAACTAGGACATGGAGCAATGAATGCAAACTACAGGAAAAGAGATTCTACCTCAACATTAGAAAGAACTTCCTGACAGTAAAAGCTTGGAGTATAGTGGAATATCTACTTCGGAGGTTTTTATTTAAATGACTGGATGGCCATCTGTGGGGGGTGCTTTCATTGTGTATTCCTGCATTGCAAGGGGTTGAACAGGATGGCCCTTGTGGTCTCTTCCAACTCTATGATGCTATGATTCTAACATTCTACTGGATATATAACTTTGTAGTTGAATCCCATGTATGTTTCCTTGGAAATAGGCATTACTAAGTTCACTGGAATTTGTTGTTACTGTTGTACGCCTTCAAGTCATTTCCAAGCTATGGATGACCCTAAATCATGGGATTTTATGGCAAAATTTGTTTAGAGTAGGTTGCCACTGCTTTCCTCTGAGGCTCAGAAAATGTGACTTGCTCAAAGTCATTCAGGGGTTTTCCATATCCAAGTAGGGATTCAAACCCTGGACTCCCCAGTGTTCTACTCAAACACCCAAACCAGTACACTATTCTGGCTCTCACTGGAACATACTCCCAGGTAAGTGTTTATCAGATAAATGGATTAGTTATGAGAGGCATGCTGAAGTCTTGAAATCCTTGAAAACCAGCTCTCCTACAGAATGACTGTCTAATCATTCTGCATGTTTATTTGGAAGGAAGACTCCCAGTGATCAGTGGTATTCATTCCTCAGTTAATGTTGTCAGGACTGAAGATTGAGTCCAGTTCGTTTGTAAATAATCTCATGTGTGTTTGGCATTCCTGTCCCCTTCTGGTCCACTTACAAGTTTGCCAGGCATGGGATATACCAGGGATGGAGAACCTTTGACCCTCCAAATGTTTTTGGACTGGGTTACAACTGTGGCAACCCAGTTGTGGATTGGGCCCCCTTTTGAAAAGTCCAATGGCACTGAAACTGGTATCATTCCAGCACCAGTTAAAACATGGCTTTTTGTTAAAGCCTTTGGAACTTAATCATTTCATACAGATCATTAAATGTACACAAAATAAAACAGTTTTGACTTTTAAAAAACCTGCCAAATTATTTAATATGCTTTTAAAGTTTTTAAATCATTTTTTAAATTTCCTTTAAAAAAGAATTTAATTTTGATTTTATTATATAGGTCAGCCTATAACTATTTTAATAAATACTTTAAAAATAAATAAATAGATAAATTTTGCCATTGGCTGTGCTTTCTAGTATTTCTGGGAACTGAAGGTAAAACCATCTGTAGGCCAAAGCCTCTTCAATATAACTGGATTGTTTAAGAGTGTTTTTAATAAATAAATAAATAAATAAATAAATAAATAAATAAATAAATAAATAAAAATGTGTTGATTTCAACCTCAGTGATAGTGAAAGAAAACACAATTACAAGTATCCAGTCTAAGGGTTTGATTGGCCTAGCTGATGGTGCCAAAAGTGAATCTTATGATTGTAATACTTTTCTACAAAATGGAATTAGTGGACACTAGGCTTTCATTATGATATAGGCTACATCTACATTGCAGAATTAATTCAGCTTGACATTATTCTAATTGCCACGGCTCAATGCTGTGGAATTCTGGGATTTGTAGTTTTGTGAGATATTTAGCATTCTCTGTCAGAAAGCTCTAGTGCCATAACAAACTACAAATCCCAGAATTTCATAGCATGGAACTATGGAAGTTAAAGCAGTATTAAACTGTATTCATTCTGCAGTGTGGCAGCAGCCATGGAAAAAGAGGTTTTATTTTGTTGTTCCTGGAATTACTTACTGGTTTTACATTTCTTTGCATGTCTGCATGTTTTGATGCCTTTAATTAAGTCTTCAGTGTCACCCTTGTAAAGTCTTTAATTGACCACAGATGGAGCTAACACAGCTGAAGCCGAAAAGCATACAGTACTGCCAAACCAAATTATCTTGCTCCAGAGTCCTCCAACCAAATAAACTGATGCTCTTAGAATAAGAATGTGTGTACTGCTGGTGTTGTTTTGACTGTTTCCTTCCAAATGCAATTGCCATCTCTCTTCCTCAGAGGATGGCAATGGCAAACCCACTCTGAACTAATCTAGTCAAGAAAACCCTGTGATAGGTTCCCTTAGGGTCTTCCTAAATTGGTAATGACTTGAAGGCATGCAACAACAACAAACTATGGAAATTATCGCACTGCTTTTAAAGCAGCTTATCCCTAGTGGGATAAAGGCACATTTGATTTTAAAGCCAGGTGTTATCGCACTCACTGGTGGCCAGGCAAATGCAACCTGTATGCAGTCCAGATCCCAGCCATGCTTATCTAGCAGCTTTTCAAAAACAGCAAAAACTCATTTTTGAAAAGCTGCTGGATAAGTAGGGCTGGGATCCAGGCTGCATATGGGTTGCATTCACCCAACCACCGGTGAGTGCTATAACAGACGGTTTTAAAATTAAATGCACCTTTATCCCATCAGGGATAAGGCACTTTAAAAGCAATGTGATAATCTCCTATGTTAGAGTACTCAAACAAAGGAAAGGGATGATTATCAAAACTAAGAATTTTCTCATCCCATCGACTGAAATGTTAGAAGTGAAATATGTGCTCACATTCTCTATAGCAATGAATGGGAATTAAAAAGTGTTCAAGTAGTGAAATGTCCCAGCTTTTAAAGTATAAAATCAGTATTTTTGCTGCTGATGGACTTTATTGATAGCAGACTCTCGGGCACGTTTGAGGTTCTCTTCCAAATAGATACTCAAGCCCTATGTGAACCATTACATTACTCAGCAATGGCACAGATAGACTTGGAGATGGATTTTCTAGACCAAGGACTGAATCCAGAATTCCTCATAGTTAGCCTAAACTCATGGCATTTCAATTTGTCTAGTTTAAGCCCCATTGGTTGCATTAGGTCTGCTCTGAGTATAATTATGTCTGGATCCAACTTACAAACTAAATATTGCTACATTACATCCCAGAACTGCAACTAAATGCACACCATATCCTGCATCTCACAATCCTGTGTACACTTTCTGGGAATAAGTCCCATTAAATCTGAAACCTGGTGGGATGAGTCTAATGATTGGAATGCAGTAACAGGAGGGTATAGCCTATTTCAGAGATACAGACCAAACAGGAAGGGAAGTGGAGTAACATTATGCCTTATGGATGTGTACACTTGTGAACAGATCCAGGTCTTTCCTAAAAGCCAAGTTGAGAGCATCTGGGTAAAAATTAAGTGGGAGAGAAACAACAGGGATGTGGTGGTGGTTTCTACTATAGACCTCCAAGCCAAACTGAGGATTGGATGGTGTCTTCTTTGAACAGATGGCCACATATTCAGAAAGAAGAGATGTAGCAGTAATGAGGGATTTTTATTTTCCTGATATTAGTTTTTTGTGGGTTTTTCAGGCTATGTGGCCATGTTTCTTCCTGACGTTTCGCCACAATTTCTCTGAAGATGCTAGCCACAGATGCTGGCGAAACGTCAGGAAGAAACTTTTCTGGAACATGGCCACATATCCCAAAAAACCCACAAAAAACTATGGATGCCGGCCGTGAAATCCTTCGACTTTACATATCCTGATATTTGTTGGAAGTCAAACTCTGCCAGAAATGTAAGGTCCAACAAGTTCCTTATTTGCCTTGCAGATAATTTCATTGTCCAGAAGGTGGAAGAGGCAACTAGAGGTTCAGCTATTTTAGATGTGTTCCTAACAAACAGTGATGATCTAGTTAATGGAGTGGTAAATTAGGGAAAGGTATTCACCATCAGGTGCTGAGAGAAAGTCTTACATCATTACCACTCATACTAGCTTTCTGTAAAATATTATAGAATAAGTTTAAAACTCTTTCATCATGTGTTTGAAGTGGGAGACTCTTGTATCATTGTGAATTCTTAATGAAATGCTAAACCAGAGAAAAGTAGCACAGTATTATTTATTGTATATTTCTATCCCTTACCAGCACATCACCTGCTGAGAGTTTAAGTGCACCAAACCTTTTATGCAAGTGCATAGGTGGAACCTAAATTGCATTTTCTTCCTGATTTTGTTCATATGGTGAATTAGCAACCTGTAATAATCCCTCTCTCTTATGTCTCTATGCCCTATGAGTGGGATGCTGAACAGCAGAGCTTCTATAAACAGACAGGATAGTCCTTGAAACTAGTAGAGAAGCTATGCCATAGAAATATGAAATTCTGAGAACTGCAAATGAAACTGGTAGGTGGGAAGGAATTAAAAGTTTGAAAGGGGAATACGGTTTCTTTACCCACAATAAATTAATTCCACACCCCAATGTTTTATGCAATCAAAATTGAAAATTCCAGTACTTTGGGTAGTTATCAATATACTATTTAAAGGAAAACCCATAAGGCGTATTAATTTGCTTCTAAAAGAAACTAAAGAAATAAAGGAGTGAATAAAGAATAAAATGAAATGAGAGAACATTTTATTAAAGAAAAATGATTGCAATGAGGTACCTTGCTGAATTATTAGTTGAGTTGCTGAACAAGTCAATACCTATTCCCTGTCAGGGAAGGCAATCATCCTAGATGACATTTTAAGGCAATTTAGATAGATTTCAGCTACCTAAGGAATCTCTAAGGAACAGAGACTGGGGAAACATTTTATCCATCTGTTAAAACTATGCACTCCACTCTTTTTTATTTTCTAAAGCACACGGTGGGTATCGGGTAAAATATTCAGCACATCATAATTAAATAACAGAAAGAGTAATCATAAAAACAGAAGTACAGTATGTAAAAGCCATTTCTTGGGGAGGGGAGGGAGACAATCTAAGAAACAGTCACACAGAAGGCTGACAAAAATAATGTAATCTTAGTTCACTCCTGGATTCCCATAAAACTGAGAGCCAAATATATTTCCTAAAGCAGGAAGCTCTATAGAAAGGGCATTATTATAAAGAAAGCTCCTATCGACTGAAGCTCAGAATACAACATAGGTCATCATCTGCTGATCTTGGTGGACCTGTAGTCTAAAATGGGAAAAAGTGCCCTTTATGTATTCAGGACAAGTCCAAAACTGTAAATTATGCCCAGAAATAGGTTAGATGCCAGAAATGCTGAAATAATAATGGAATAACATGCTTTCAGATTTTGCTTCTGGTCAGAATGTTTGCTCCTGCTTTTTTAAGAGTTTGGAAAAGTTACTTTTGGGCTACAATTCCCAGAATCCATTAGTCAGCATATCCAGTGACTTGGTAGCGTTACTGGATGGGTGCAGGGGGTGCCGACCACACTAGTGGAGTCCCTTGGTGGGATCCTCCTACACTACAGTGGAGGGGCAAGCATGCCCCTCATGATTTTGCTGCAGACCCATCTCCCTCCCCAGGGAGGGAGCCAAGGAGGCAGCACAGGGACAAGTGTGCCCCTTGTGGCTTAGTCACCAGCCCATCACCACACTTGGAAGCCCCTCCCACCAGGTGTCATCAATCCTAGTAATGCCACTGGGCTTAGTTGTTGCAAAACTGAATTAATTACAAGAATTAATTAATTGATTATAATTAATTAATTTAGAAAACTAGTTGTTTCTAATTAGTTACTCCCAAGCTTTGTGCTTGCTTTGGTTGAGTAATGCTTCTGGACAGAAGAGGAATAGGCACTGAATGAAGCTAGAAGGACCTTGTGCCCTTAGTGTGCTCTCTCTGCAAAGGTAATCCCTTCTTTGAAGCAGAAATCCCCTGTAAGGATGTGGTTGTAGCAGAGAAACTAATAAATCCCAATTGATAATATTTTAGTTAGAACTTTCAACACTGTTAGATGGGCTAATACCCACCAATTCAATTTGGAGTCAGGTCAGCAATGAAAAGAATTCTAATCTGTCTTGTAATTCTTTGATTTCTGCCAAGCTGTATAGTTGGCCCTCCATATGTACAGCTTTGACTTTTAGATTATTTGTGGTTTTGATTAATATATTCTCTCAAAGGTGCATTACAGACAGCCCGTTTAGGGCAGCCTGTAAGCGGCCCTTTCCCCACTGTATCGAGGCCTCAGCTGCCACAACGGCAGCCTCCGAGGCCCCGATTCACCGCTTTCCAGGCTGCAGGGAAGCGGCAAAAGGCTGCTTCCCCACGGCCTGGAAAGGGGTGTCCTTGGGACACCTGATGGCAGTGGGGAGGAGGAGCATGTCCTTCATGCCTCATGGTGGCGGGTCATGTCCTTCATGCCCCAAGGACACTCGATGGCAGCGGGGAGGAGAAGAAAGGGGCCGCTCGGTCCCTTTCTCCCTTGTGTCCCTGGTGCAGCCGTCTAAAGGCTGCGCCAGGGACGCAAACCTCAGAAGGAGCTCCGTTTCGGAGCTCCTTCTCGCGCTGTGGAAAGGGCGCTCTAGGCACCCTTGCGCGGCGTGATGTCATGTCCATGCTGCCTCGTTTGGAGGCAGCGCGGTGGTGACATTGTAATGGCGGCCCCCGTGTAGAAAGGGTGCCACCATTTTGTATGGACTGGGTCTGTACTAGGGTTAGGGGTGTCTAGAAGTGACGCCCCTTTCTAACCCTAGTACGGACCCAGTCCGGACTATTAGGCCCATCTGTAACGGGCCTAAGAATCTCTAAGTCCTCCAGTGCAATTCTGCTGGAAGTTGACCACAGAGTTGTGCTGGAGAACCTAGATGTTCCTAGAGAAAAAAATTCTCTAGGCATTTGTAGGTCCTCGAGCATGATTCATGATCACATAGCTGCACTGGAGGACCTAGAGATTCCTAGAGAGGTATTAACTTGGTTAAAAAAATAGTGTTTTTTTTATTTGCATTTTTCAACATTCTTGAGTGTACTTCACCCATAACTCCAGCAATTGTGAAGGGATCACTGTACCTCTTTTTGAAAATGGCTATACCATATACATAAACTGTGATTAAATGAGGGGACAATATTGTGTTTGCTAAGGATGCTCTACCCAAATACTGTAGAGGAAAAAACTGCTTGAGTGGAACCATGCCTTCTACATTGCCTTTTTAAAACTTGTCTCCCAGGGGCAGAACAATTTCTTGGATTTTTGGATTGGGTAAATAAATTGGTCTTTATACACATTGCCGCAGAGGAAATGGAAATTCTGCAGTAGTAAGGAACCTTCTGTTGAAAATTTTGCCAATAAAATCATACTGATCATGAAAAACAGAACAGTATTTTTCAGAATGTGGATTAGAATTTGTAAATAGAAGTATTTAAATAAGATTAATTTTAGAAACCTGATATTTGACAAGCAATACTAGCTCTGATTTGGTCCATGTACTATTTTTAAGTTATTTTTCTCAACTCTGTATGTGTGTCCTACTCTCATTAATTGTCACAACAGAATCCATGAAGTCCCTGCTTATACTTGATTTTGTTCATAAATTGAGTAGTAACATGACATTTCAAAATAGGTGAATGGGGTAAGCTGCCTGAAATATTCCTCAGATTAAGATCTTCTCTCTACTGGTTGCAAGTGCCATAAATCGGAATTGACTTGATGGCACATAAAAACATCAACAACAAATCTCAACTCTGCCACGTTATTGACATTCAAGTATACATACCAAATTTCTTTGTGAGGTGGGAAGTAATGGCAGCTAACCTTGTTCCCAGGTGAAGAGAGAAATGACAGAGGCACAAATGGGGGCCTGGGCATGAGCAAAAAGTATACAAATTATCCATTGTCTTTAATCTGTCAAAGACTGAATGAGAGCATTATACTGTAGTTGCACTTCAGCAAGACTAAACTCCCTCTCCAAGAGAATTGTAGTACCCATTTGTTCCCTGATGTTGTGACATATTTGTATTAGTGAAGAAGTAACTTTTGAGGAGGAGGGCAGATCAAAACAGAATGTTGTTTTATAGGGTGAGGCTTAGATTAAAAATAATAATTTTTTTTCAAAATTATTCTAAAATTATTTTTAGCAATGGGGTTGTTCAGGAATTTCTATATGTAAAAACAGACTCCAGTGTTTTGGGGAGTTTATTTGGGAGGGTTGGTTTTGGGCTGTTTTGTTTTGTTTTTTGTTTTGCATATGTAATATCTCAGTTTAATATATCATACTTTTTAGACTAAGGGAATTTCCATTAAGAAAGAGAAAGAGAGATTGAGAGAGAGAGAGAGAGAGAGAGATAAAGGAAATACTCTTCTGAAACACAGAGAATTCAATTTCTAGCAGAAGCTAAATCCAGCTGTCTTGTAGCACTCGGCCAGCTCTCCACCCATAATGAAGTGTGATAGTTTCACAGCAGCAGCTCTGCTTCCCTGGTGACAGAGCTCAATCTGCTAGATTCATTATATTTATGACCTCAGGATGAACTACAAGCAAGGCCTTGCTAGTGTAAAACCAGCACTTTTTAATGCACAACAATGATGGATTCAGCCTGGGATTTACATCTCAGGCTATATGTACCAATATATCTGTGCCACCAAAATATAACTTAATTTTACAAAGAAAATGCAAAATGCAACTCAGTAGCTGCTACAGAGAGAAGAGAGAGAGACCTGCCGCGCGTCAGGGCATTCAAGAGAATGTAGAACATTACCAAAGACAGCTAAAAACTCTACTTAAATACACAGTTTTCCTATGTTTATTAACCTATATTACATATACAGTGGGCCCTCCTTACATGCAGGACTTGCCATCCACGATTGAGAATATGGGCTGCAAGCCCATGGAGGGTTGGAGGGAAGAGGAGGAAGGCATGGGTGCAGCACAGCAAAAGAAAGGAAGAGGAGCAGGAGGAAGTGTGGAGTAGGGTGGGAGTGGAAAAATGAAAAGAGAGGAAGAAGAGGAGGAGGGAGAAGAGGCGGTGCTTGGTGGAAACGGAAGAGGAGGAGGAGGAGGGAAGAGTGGTGGAGGAAAGAGGAGGGGTGGTAGAGGTGGCATGGTGGGAGAAGGGGAGGGAGGAGGATGTAGCGGCAGCAGAGAGGAAGAGGAGGCTGCCCAGGGGAAATTAGCCAGAGAAAGGGCTTCTCCCAGTCACTCGAAGCCTACCTTGCTCTCTCCTCTATAATTTGTCCTTCTGTTGCTTTGCCCCAGTAGCAAGCCGTGGAGCCTCCAGCAAGGTCTGGAGCCAAAAATGACTGGAGGTCATCCAGCCGGGCCCCAGAGCACCCCCAGATCCCTTTCTTGCAGTGAAGGGATGCCCAAGCCTTGTGGTTCTGCTGGCTCTGCGGCCTGGGTGAGCCCTTCTGAGGCCCCCAGTTGGTAACGCTCTTGCCCAGGCCAATGCCAGGGGCAGCAGAACCATGAGGCTTGGACCTCCCTTGCTGGAAGAAGTGAGCTGGATGGAAGACCGAGGGCAGCACACTGGAGTGCCCATTCTGGAGAGGGCTCTGGGGCGCTGCTCACTGAAGCGCTGCCCTTGGAGCTTCCTTCCTTCCAGCCAAGGAGGCCCAAGGCCCATGGTTCTGCTGCTCTATCAGCCTGGGCATGCACCTGACCACTGGGGCTAGTCAGAGGGGTATGCCAGGCCGACAGAGCGCAGCAAGAACTGGAGGCTTGGGCCTCCTTTGCTGAAGGAAGGGACCTGGATGGAAGCTATGAGGGCAGCACTGCACCTGCGTAGTGGGCCCCAGAGCCCCCTCCGAATGGGCACTCTGGTGTGCGACCCCAGAGCTTCATTCCATCGAGTCCCTTCTTCCAGCAAGGGATGGCCCAAGCCTGGGATTTGGATGGAAGGAAAGCTTCGAGATGCCCATTCTTGGAGGGGGTCTGG
Source organism: Sceloporus undulatus (assembly GCF_019175285.1). NCBI lineage: Eukaryota > Metazoa > Chordata > Lepidosauria > Squamata > Phrynosomatidae > Sceloporus > Sceloporus undulatus. The sequence goes on from NC_056523.1 coordinate 109,037,978, forward strand.
GGCCGGCTGGATGACCTTGGTGTCTGTTTTGGCTCGGGCCTGTGAGGTCGCCCTGCTCATCCAGCAGGCCCAGAGCCCCCTCCAGATGTGCACTCCCGACACACCCTCGGAGCTTCTTCCGTCCAGGTCGCCGGCTTGGCGCTCACTTGCTGGAGGAAGGGGACCTCATGGAGGAAAGCTTCAAGGGCAACACGTACGTCAGCGAGCCCCAGAGGCTTTTGTTGAAACAAGAAAGTGATTCGGAGTCATTCCTGTTTCTTAAAAAAAGGCTGTCCTGTACTACAAACGCTTGTCTCAGTTATCTTAAATAAATATGAATATTAGACTTTGATGAATGCAGGCAAAGCTATCTGTTGCCAGGCCTGCAAAATTCTAAGCAAACATAATGGACAGGCTACAGCTGCTGTGGCCTGGACCCCTGTCCAGCTCAAAACTTAGCCTTCTTATAAGTCAAATTGGAATTGTACTCCAAACTCCCTCTGCCTCTTCCTTCTAAACAGGAAATGCTTACACTGATGAAAGCAATCAGACTTAACTGTCTTGTTTACCAAGAAAATGGGACTGCTGAACTGGCTCATACTGGAACTCCCCATTGTGAGGTACTGTGCCGGCTTGCAGAGAGCTCCAGCAACCTACCATGATTAAAAGTGGGTAAATATTATAATGATTGGCTTTGTCCTGTGTCTCATGTGGGGGGGGCTACTGCCAAGATGGCAAGTTCCCTTGAGGTCCATGATGTGTAGCTCAAACAATACACGTGCATCCACCCCTTGCCGTGACTAATTGGTTCTTTCATTTTAACTGTCTGGCCACACCTGGGTCCCCACAAAAAACAGCCGAACCAACTTAAAGAGTCCAATCAAAACAAACCAGGCCGCGTTTCCTTCAAACAATGGGTGGACCTGAACTTAGAGTTTCAGTCTTCACTCCGGGCTGTCAGCGACGGATCCCTTGTCAACGGTCGATATTGGCTTTCTCGGACTCCGGGGCAAGGTCCGTGTCCCCACTTCTTTCTGGTACAATCCCACAACTCCCTTCTAAGTTCTTGGTGTGGTGGTGTGCCCTGCATCCGGGGGGCTGGGATAGCACCTAGCTCTCGCCCCACCAAGGGTCAGGTTAGCGCTAACCTAAATGGGAAACTACCTGGGATCTTTCCGTGGGCATTCTGCCATGTGATGTGGGCAGCCTCCTTCGCCCTCGAACGGGGCTCTTCCTGGCCTTCTTGTCCCGACCCAATCCCGCCCCCGGCCCCGTCTTCCATTGATTCCAACACTGCTCCCCCCAGCCACCTTTCCCCCTCTTTTAGGGTTGGGCTTCTCTCACCTTCGGCATGGGTGGGGGGTGCTTCCTCCCTCACCTCCACCCAGGTGCCCACCTGTCACTCATCTCCCTCTTCCAACCCCACTTTCCTCTGGGTCCTCCCACCCCTCAGACTCTGGTGTCCTGTCACACCCTCCCCAGGCTACACCTCCTACCGTATGCACTCTATTGTTTGAGGCTGCCCGGTTATTTAAGGATCATTATCTATACCTGAAGGGCACATTCAGCTCTGCTTTTGCAAGTTATAAAAAAATAACAATGTTGAAGTCATGTTTTCACACTGAGGGGAGTTCCTTTCACTTTTAAGAAGGACCCCCCCCCCCAAAAAAGTTAGGAAAATGTTAATACAGTCATCCCTTCCCTTATGGGGGGATCCATTCTGGATCCCTCTGTTGTAGGGAAAAAATGTGGATGCTCTAGCCCCATTCAAGTGAATGGGGCTGTGCCCATGGCTGCTCACAGTTTGCTCATTCCGTCGCGGTTTCCAGCTATGCTGGAAGCCGCATAAGGCATGCCGTGTATGACGCGGTGCACTGCCAGACACCAGAAAAAGAAAAAACCTCTTCTCTTGACTGCTTCCTTTCTTAGACATGTACTGGTCCTTCTACTTGCTTCTCCCCTCTCTGCGGCCTACCTCCCGCTCCAATTATCTTTTGTCAGAGGATGAGTAATCTATTTATGTGTTTTAGCCTTAAGTTAGCTCAATCCTTTCCCTGGAATTGTAGGAGAAGATTTTTCAGAAACAGCTGTTTCTTAGAATGGATCCTATAAAAAAAGCCTTATTTCTTATTCATTGGTGTCTTTGCTCCATAATCATTTTTTGAAGTATTACTCATGCAGAATATGTGCTTTCCTGAAGTGTGTTCAGTAATTAATCCCCTTCCACAATTTTGTTACTATAGACAAGAGAGCAGGATTCAAATCCCCACTCTGCCATGGAAATCCATTTGGTGCCTAGGGCAGTCCACACTCTCTCAGCCTCAGAGAAAGGCAATGGCAACCCCCCTCTTAAACAACCAGAACCCATAGTAGGTTTGCTTTAAGAGTTTCCATAATTGAGAATGATGTGAAGGCAGACAACAACAAACACTACTTTCTCAATACAGACAAAAGGAGAAATGGTGGATTGAGGAACAATGTGACGAGAGGACATAAGCAATGAACAAGCAAATGTCGAGTTGAACTAATGTCAGAACAATGCAATTGTGGCCGACAGGTTAGGAACACCTGATGCTTCTAGCAATTTCTGAGTGTGAAATTTTTTTCAGAATTTTGTAAAAAACAAAAAACCTGATAATCTCTGCTTTTTCTTGTTTTCCAAGTTGGTCGCTCCTCTTACCACCTCGGTTTTCACCCCACTCCCACTGGCCATGCACATATGTGGTTCAGAAGGTGTTTGTTTCTTTGTGTTTTGTGTTTTTTTTTTTTGGTTCTGTTTTGTGGGTTTTTGGTGTGTTTTTTTTTGGGTGTTTGGTTTTGTCGTTTTTGGTGGTGGGTTGTTGTTTTGGTTTTTTTTTTTTTGGGTTTGTTGGTTTTTTGGTGTTTGTTTTGGTTGTTGGTGTTTTGGTTGTTTTGTTGGTTTGTTTTTTCACAGTCCGTTGGTCTTATTTTGCTGGCTAGGCCTGCTGACACAGAACATCTATACAGTGGCGCCCTTGGTTTGATGGGGGTGCAGGGGGATTCCTTCTGCCCCCCCCCCCCCAGCGCTAGAACCACATAGCCGGATAGGGTAGTGGCTCGAGCCCCATTTGCACCCGGACAGCTGCGTCCCACACGGTTTGCGTGTATGCTCCAAACCCGTTCGTTATAGCTGTAGATTGTATGTGTGGGGAGCAGGTATAAAAACGAACAGGAAGGCAGGAAGGTAGGAAAGGAAAGGAAGGACAGGAAGAGACGGAAGATGCTGTGGGGGTCAACACCTAGAGTTTTACTTGGTGGACCTCCCTCTCTCACGGAAGTGCGGCGAGAATTGAATTCCCTTTCCTCTGCCAGCGGTATTTGTGTGAAATTCCTCCCCTCTTTCCACCATTCACTGCCCACAAAACAGATTCGGGCGAAATAGTTAAGAGGCTACTTTCCTGTATCCAAACTTCTGGGACTGCGTGCCACACAGACAAAAGAAATGTACGCTATGGAATTACTACCTTTACAACATCGAATTCCATGGGACTATAGGATGCTCCCTATACAAAGTCTGACTTTAGGTCAACTAGCCAGTTTTGTCTACTTGTTGGGTCTCCAGAGTTTTCCCCTACGCTGTGTTTCCCAAACTTGAAACCTGTATTTTAAAAATGGAGAAGATGCAGGGGAGCTTCGGCGGAAAGGGCAGGCGAACTAACAGGAATGAAGAGAGAGCTGTTCTGCGTTGTAATCCCAGAAAAACAAAACAAAACAAAAAAAAAAAAACAACGGCATACGACCCAATTATAGGGGTTTTGAGCCCAGGAAATTGGGGGAGATAGCATCGAAAAGTTGGTGTTTTTGAGGGGCTTGATTAGGGGTTCCCAAAGACCCCACCTTCCCAACCTCGAGGAGAGGTTTTGGGGAGCCATAGGGACCGGGAACCCGCCAGAGCAGCCAGTGCCGTGGAGCAGCTCGGGAGCACCATGCCTGCTAATAAAAAACCGAATTGGCAGAAAGAGGATAAAGAAAACCCTTCCAAATAAAAGGGACAATAAGCAGACGAGTAAGGAAGGTAAATAATATATGTATGTATAAACCTCCCGCAAACGGAGGAAGTTTACGCGGTGAAAGAAAGTGGAGCTAACAAGCTTGAGAGAGATCGAAGGAGGAATTGAGGGACGGGCGGAAAGAGCAGCGGAGCTGGGAGAAAAAAGGAACATTCCAGCCTCGGCGAAGAAGAAAACAAGGGTAACGAATACAAGGGGAAACCTAAAAGACTCCTCAACTAAAAGCAAACGCAAAACAAACCAAAGGCAGTTTGAACTTTGCTTTGTAAAAAGGAAGGTTAAAACAGCAGATTGAGAAGGCGCTAATGAATTAAAGAAAAACGAAACAGCTGTGCAAAAAAGTGGAAAATAAAGGAGGATTGCAAGAAGCACTGAGTAGCGAAGAGGAGGAAAGAGAGACTGAAAGCAATAACTTGTGCCAAAAAAAAAAAAAAAAAAAAAGGGAGGGGGAAAACTCACCAGTGGACAAATAAGAAAAAAAACAAAAAAAGAATTAAAAAAGACGCTACAAAGTATAAACTATTAGAGGGGGAACTATTATAACAGTTGTGTTTTGAGTGGAGCTGCGTTGGGGAGTGGGAGAGAGGGGCAGAGGGAGGGGGGGAAAGGCACTTGAATGAGTTGGGGAAAAAAACCAAAAAAAAAAAAAAAAGGGAAAAAAAAAAGGGCGTCCTCCAACAGCCCTGAAGCGGGGAAAGAAATAAGAAGGCGGAAATAAACACCAAAAGGGGAATATCCAAAACCATAAAACCTTACGGGAAGAGAATTGAGAGAACTTTGGCTTGGAAAAGAAACAAATTTAAATGGACTTGAGTGAGGGAAGGGAGGGAAAAGAGAAAGGATTGAATGAGTTACAAGGACCACACAGCTGTTTGCAAAACAACCCCAGAAAACCATGGAGTGACGGGAGTATAAAGTGGTTGCTATAAGAACAACAAGTGTGCGCACACAGGGGAGGAAAAAAAACAGGAAAAAAAAAAAGAAAAAAGAGGATTGAAATGTTAACAAATAAATCTATCCAGCTCCAAAATTTAAAAGTTGTTTTTTTTTTTTTAAAAGGAAGAAGCCAAAAACAACGACATTAAACGAAGTTATAAAGGTACTAAAATTATTAGAGGGGAACTATTGTAAATTAAGACCTTGCAAACTGGGACTGAGTTGGGGATAAAGAAGGGTCACAGAATACAAGTTTGTGGATTTTAAGACGAAAACGACAGGAATGCCTCCACTGAGAGGGTTGATAGAAAGGACAAGGCAAGCTGGGAAAAGTGGGACGTTGAGAGGAAAAAAAAGTCGTACGTGGGAAACAAGACAAATGAGACAACGGTACTAAGAAAAGGGGACCTTTTTACACGAGGGATAAGATGGAGAAACCGAAGCTCAACGTAGGAAGAAGATTATAAAAAGGAGTTTGTAAAGAAGACATAACTAAAGGAGGGGTGGATTATTGTCTTCTCGTTATAAGGAGGAGGAAATTAAGATTCTCCAAGGACACAGTGATGTGGTTAGACACCGGGAGCTTCAGGCTCTTAAGGGAGCGGGAGGGGAAAAAATAATTGGAAGAAAGAACTCAGACCAGGATATAAATGTTATGACTAATTACAGTGAAACTGAGACAATTTAATTTTAAAAAAAGATTTTTTAAGTCTGACAATTATAAGTAGAAGGAAGAGGATGGAAGGGAGAATTGGAAACTATATTAGGGTAAGAGATTAGGGACCAGATACTACCAGACGGGGAATTGGGGTAATTGGGGGGGGGGGATTCATGATCATAAAAAAAGCAGACAAGTTGACACAAAGAAAGGAACTTGGGGCTTCAGACATTAGTGACAAGAGGGTGGAAACAGATTTTTTAACGATGAATTGTTCTTTCATGGAATTTTTTGACATTTTTTAGTTTATATTGGTAAGGAAATTGATTACCTATTTTTTTAAAAACAAAGGATTTAGATTAAAAAAAAAAACAAAGGGAAATGGATAACTCAGATACAAAGAAGAACAACAGATCGAAAAATCAATTTACTGAATCAACAACCGATAGTTAAAGCAAGGCGGGGTGGAACGGGGTTGTGGCTAAAACGTTAAAGAGGGAGAATTCCGGGAAAAGAAAATACAAAATGAACATCTTTTTTTAAAAGGGAAAAGATGATCCCAATTTCTAGCCCAATAAACTTTGGATTACTATTCTCAAGAAATGATTGGGACCTTAGGACCTTCAGAAAAAAAAATCTAAACGAAAAAATATACAGTGGGTTAATTCGGTATCATAGCTGCGGCGGAGAGTAGGAAAACAACTTATTCCTAGAGGACATACATAACCATAGCAATCTGGTTTACAAATGGCAGAGCTTACGAGAAAAAAACTTATGTCAGAGACGAAGTTATTGTAGTAATAAAACAGTCTACGTGGTGGATTTGTATTGGGAAAAATAATAAAACAATTTTTAGGGGACCCTCTCTTCCCCATGTATTCTTTGACGGGAAAAAAGGAAAAAAAAACGTGAAAAACAAGGACGGGGACTGAATATACCTTTCTCACCCTGAAGTGTTTGCCAAAAGATATGAAAATCTACGATATTACGATTGGGATACGAATAGAAGGCCTGACAATCACATCATGATCAAAAAAAAAAACTATAGAATAGACACGCCAAATAATACAAAGCTAAAGATAAGAATTTCTAAGAAGAAAAATCTAAAAAAAAGCGTATAAAAAAAAAGAAAAAAAAAAAAAAAAAAAAAAAAAAAGATGTGGCAGCCGAAAGAGGATGAAATGCAATTACGGGAAAACAGAACAATGAGAGAAGGGAAAACAAGTGACATTAAATAACGTTTGGAACAAGAGGAAGAGGTACATAGGACACACAGGATCAGATATCGGGGGTATAGGGGACAGATATAAACACCTCGAACCTTCTGATAATCCAGGGACATAGAAAGAGTATTTTGAACTTAGAAAGAAGGCGAAAAGGGAAAAAAAAAAAAAACAAAAAAAACAACATAAAACAGGGGCGGGGGGGGGGGGAGAGGAAAGGAGACGAGGGTGAGGGAAAGGACTAGGGAAGGAATCATACAGGGAAGGGAATTGGGGGTGTGTGAAATAAAAATGAAAAATTGGGGTTCCACTGAATGTGAGAGGGTAATGAAATAAAGCACAGACAGAAAAAAGAAAGAAAAAATATTATTTCATTACTATTTGAAAAACAAAAAAAAAAAAAAAAAAAAAAAAAAAAAAAAAAAAAAAAAAAAAAAAACATAAAAATAAACATTACTGACACATTCATGTCTATGTATCCCAGGAAAACGAAAAACAATAAATTAGAGACAAGAAAATGAAATAATTTCAAACTAGTAAATAACATTACAAAAAAACATAAAACCAAACTTGGGACAAATATATTTTGGTCATTCAGGATGAAAAACAAAAAAGGAAAACAAAAGACAAAAGAAACAAAAAAAAAAAAAATACAACCAAAACAAGGTAGGCGGTTTAGGGGTATGCAATTTATGTTAAATTAGGAAAAACTATCAAACGAAAAAAAATAAATAAAAAAAAAACAAAACTCTTTGCAAAAAAAAACAAAAAAAAACTCTGTGGAAAGATAAAAAGGGGGTAGAGTACCTCGCTATTGAGATGTGAGCATTTAATAATGAAAAAAAAAAAATAAAAAAAAAAACAGCAAAAAATAAAAATAAAAAAAAATGAAAAAAAAAAAACAAAAAAAAAAATGCAAAATTATTTGTATATAGTGCACCGCGACCTTTCAGAACTAGAAAGATAAGGAAATGCATTTTCAGGAATTTTAAGATTTATCGTAGATTAATAAATTATACCGTTTTTAAAATTAATTTTTTTAAAAATTATCATGAAAGAAATAACAGAAAAGGAAATGTTTGAAAAAAAACAACATAAAACGGCGCCCATACCATAATCCTCATCATGTAAAACTATTGGTGGCGGGATTTTTTTAATGGTGTAATTGGTTCCCTCAAGAGATTTGCGACTTAGAGGCGTCAAAAAAAAAAAAACGAAACTAAAAGAAAACAACCCGGGAAAGTTTACCAAGGCAAGATGTTTTTTGCAAAAATGCTATTAGGAGGAACAACAAATATGGTTGGATTGTGTATGGACACAATTATATGGTCAGGGACAAACAGGGATTTTTACTTATTCATTTTCTGATAAACATCACAATCCAAGATCTAGATATTGATATGTTTTTGTGTAACTAAAACAACATTTAGTGCCAACGGATTTTTAAAATTTTTAAAAAAAACTGGGGACACGATAGAGGATAGAGCCAAAAACTAACTCATTCGATCATCTAATTGATTAGAAATTCGAAGGATAAAGTGTAAACAACAAAAACTAAAAAAAGGAACTGGGAACACTGGAAAATTAGATTGAAAAATTCTAATTATAAAGATGAGAAGGTTTCGTTAGAGCCGGGTTTGCTGAAAGGTTATGAAATATCAAGTTATTTTGATAAGGAAAATAACACAACAACAGGACATCTCCCTTGACGAGACCAATATGGGATACAGGTAAGACAGTAGTAATAAGAGGATTGATTGATTAAAAAGAGCCTTTGAGAGAAAAAAATGATTAGGATAAACTTTGCAAAACAAACACAAGAATTGAAGATATTGAAGAAAAATTAGAAAGAGGTATTAAAAATGAAAAAATTGGAAGACACAATATGTAATTTTCAAACAACAGATACAAATGCAGAACATGAGGAATAGATAAAAAATTAAAGAGGATTTTAAACAAAAGAATTTTGAGGGCAATAGAGTTGGTAGATGGTTGGCTTATAAGTTAAAAAAGAAAAGAGAGAGATCTGATAAACAGCAAATTGATAGGATAAGATAACAATAGACAAGAGGATTTAAAAGCATTTAGGATATTATTAGCAATTATTTAAGAAAAAACAGATAATATGGTAATTGGAAAACCAAATAGAGCTATATCTAAATAAAAAATGATTAAAGAAAAATTACTCAAGAACAAAGATATGATTAATAAAGAGATTACAAAAGAAGCAATACAACAAGCAAAAAAGCTCACAAAAGAAAAATTAAAGCCCCTGGTCCAGATGGAATATACAGCCTTATTTTAATAAGATTTTCCACAGATGAAAATTTTGGAATGATGCATGATATGTTTAACAAAATACCGAATGAAGGTAAACCTGGGGGTCATGGGGAATCGGCTAATTTGTATATTAAGTACCAAAGGGGGAAAAGGACCACCTGATGTGAGAAATTATAGACCGCATTGCACTTATGAATACTGATTACAATTCTTACATGATAATGGCTAATAGATAAAGAATATAATGAAGACATATATAAATATGGATCAAAATGGATTTGCCACAAAGGTATCTTAGAGAGAATATGGGACAGTTAATAAATGCATTGAGTATTATCACATAACAAAAAAAAAAGGTAGCTCAGTACTGTTAGACGTTAGAGAGGCTTTTTGACCAAGTAAAATGGAGATTTATGTTTGATGTATTACAAAAGATGGGAATGGAGGGATATTGTTTTTTAAAGCGTTTCAAACAAATATAGCCAACAACAAAATACGAGTAATGTGTAATGGTGAAAAACAGCAAATATTGACTGTTTTAAATAATGGGACTCGTCAGGTGTGTCCGTTGTCTCCTATTATTTATTCAGTCTTTAGAAGTACTAAATAATTCAATTAGAGAGAATAAGAAAAATAATAGGTGATTAAAGATAAAGAGGACAGTGAAATTAAATTGAGGCTTATGCTGATGATAGGGCTTGATTAGTGGAAGATCCTACACGGATTGGAGTATGTTATTAGCGAGAAATAATAATAGTTTGGAAATATCTGATTAAGTAAATAAGTCAAAAAAACAGTATGTTAACAAAAAATCTAGGAAAAAAGGAAGAGGATGAATGGGTAAGAGATCTGGCATTCAACAAAAAGGAAAAAGTAGGTATCTAGGGATATGGTTGTCAGAGCAAAAAACACCAATTTTATGAAAACAATTATAGAGTCTATGTGGCAAAAAGTGAGTTGGACTTGAAAAACAATGGGATAAGCTAATTTATCACTTTCAGGAAAGATCGCGGTGATAAAAATGAACATCTGCCTAGATTATCTTTTTGTTCATAAACCTCCCAATATTACACAATAAGGAATATTTAGAGTATTGAAAAAGATTGGGAAAGTAAGTTTGTGTGGAGAGGCAAAAAAGGCAGGATTGTTAAATGGATAATATTAAAAAAAGAATCTAATAGGGGGATGTTCATTACCCGATCTTTAAATTGTATATTATTATGCTGTTCTTTGTTATGGCTTTCAAACACTGGATCAAATTGGATTACAAAACTTATATAACAGATTTAGAGGCGGTAAATTGAATATGGATGGCACACCTATTTAGAATTTGGAATGGAAAAAACTGATAAAGTAATTTAAAAAACCACATAATAAGAAGATCATTAATACAAATATGGCAGTAATTAAAGTAAAGTTTTTATAGTGGGATTCCATTATGGATATCAATTCAAAATGCCTTTTTTAGTGGAGTACATAAGAATAAATAAACAATTGTTTTATAAGGAGTTATTAAAAATCGATCTAAGGGAGAAACAAAAATCAAGCATCAAAGCAAGAAGATTGAGACAAGTGGAAAAATGATAAATTGGTTGGAATTTATCTTATCAAATCAAAATCTAAATGTAGAAGATATAAAGAAGGTGAATTTGAAATGCAACCAAATATTGTAGACAAAATATATGGGGAAATGATCTGGGAAGTATCTATTGTTAAAAATATTGATTCATAGGGAATTAGTAGTTGGAAACTGTGAACGGACAATGATTAAATGGCAAGAAATGTGGGCCATGTTGGACATGTTTTTTATCCATTTGAAAAATTGGGAAAAAAAGCATGGATGCGGTCAAATAAATTAATGCTCCCAAGACTTTAAAGAAAATTATTTAACACGCCAATAGATGGTATTGCACCCATTGAGACTTTCAAAAATATATGGATACAAGAAAATTTATGTTGGAAATGTCAAATTAAAATTGGTCCTACTTCACATTGGTTGGCATGTAAAAAATTAAGAATTCTGGAATGGAATACATGGAGAGATACAACAGATAATTGATTTAAAATTTCCATGTACTCTGGAATTTTACTTACATATATGACCTCGGTTTAGGTACAGGAAAAGAAAAAGAAATAACTGGAGACTGGTATTTATTGAATAACATCAGCTCTCGATTGTCTTGGCCGACATTGGAAATTGAAAACAAACCTCTATAGAGGAAGTTGGAAAAATAGTGGAAGTGAGAGAATTGGATTAAATAACGGTGTGGATAGAAAAAAAAAATCAACAGACTATTGGAAAGGAATGGGCAACCCTTACAATGTATTTGAAAACTTAGTGGGGAAAAACAATGTAAGAACATATGAGGAAAACACAAATTGATATGGTTAATATTTTGTTATTTGTGTAAGCGAAAGAGGAGATTGGGAAGGGAAAGAAGTTAGAACGGAAGTCCTCGGGAGAGGAATGTATGTACAGTTTATAAGAAATGAATTTGTGATGTTAATTTTGTATATAAATTTTTAACATGTGAAAAAGATTAAAAAGTAAAAAACAATAAAAAAATGGAGATGCCAGGAATTGAGCCCAGTGACCTTTTTTGCATAAAGCATGTATTCTACTAGTCAGCTGCAGGCCCTGTGGTGGCACACCCTTGAGCCAGTGCTTGTTGCCCAGTAAACTGGCGCAATTACAGCAAACTAGTTTTGTTGACCAACTGTCAGTATAGCGACAACAACACTTGGGATGTCCCACTAT
>NC_056523.1:109056757-109077740 GCF_019175285.1 Sceloporus undulatus
AATAATAATAATAATAATAATAATAATAATAATAATAATAATAATAATATCCCTTACCCAAAATGCTGAAGACTAGATGTATTTTGGATTTTGGAGTTTTTCAGATTTTGGTATATTTATATACAGTATTATGTCTAATGGGATATTATACTGGGAGATGGGATCCATGTATGTTTCATATGCATCTCATAGACATAGACTGAAGGTAATTTGATGCACAATATTTTTAAAATAATGTTGTGCTTCTGCATACTGAGCTTCAGCAAAACCCTGAGACCACTATGCCTTGTATAATTCAATAATTCAGTAATTGGTCTAAACCTTCAGGATTTCCAAGTTTCCTTGAGTTGGGGGTCAGACCAGATGCTCTCAGGGTCAGTTTGGGGTTTTGGAAGTCCAGAGAAAGGAGACTCAGACTCTACTCTGGACATTTCTCCTGAGAATGGGCTCATGTTTTCAAAAACAGTCATTTCTGGATTTTTGCAACAACAAAAAAGAGGAGGGTCTGTGATGCAAAAAGGCAAGAGGCTTCCTTCCAGCCTTGTTTTTTCTCTTTTTAAAAAGACAAATAGATGCATCCATAGAGAAAGAGAAGCCAAGGCAGAAAAAGGAGGACATTGAGACCAGAGGAGCCTACAGAGAAAGAGAGGCCAAGGCAGAAAAAGGAGGACATTGAGACCAGAGGAGCCTATAGAGAAAGAGAAGCCAAGGCACAAAAAGGAGGACACTGAGAGGACGCATCCATAGAGAAAGAGAAGCCAAGGCAGAAAAAGGAGGAAATTGAGACCAGAGGAGCCTACAGAGAAAGAGAGGCCAAGGCAGAAAAAGGAGGACATTGAGGCCAGAGGAGCCTATAGAGAGAGAGAAGCCAAGGCACAAAAAGGAGGAAAACAACCCATTGACTGGAAGATTTTGAGTCAAGAGGCGGTCTACGGAGGGGGGAGAAAGGAGGAAATAGATTTAAGAGGCACCTTTTACAAAATAAATTGAGAAAGGTAAGAGAAACTGAAAAAGACAAATAAAAAGAAAGAAGTCACGATATAGCAAGTAAGATATTGGGAAAAGAGGAGATTTCTAGAAAATAAACTTAGGAGGCTACCATAAGAGGCGGAGCAATAGAGTGAGAAATAAAATTCTCAAAAATGAATACAAGAAAAACTAAATTAGATTCGATCCAACAAAGGAGACCATCACTGGAAGCGAACCTCAAAACAGATCAAGCATCTGTATTAGAAGAATTAAAGGCAATGTACTATGACATGAAAGAGGATATAAAAGCACTTAAAAAAGATATGACTGCTATGCGGAAGGAGATAAAACAAGAAATTCGTCAAGAAATAAGGTCAGAATTAAAGGACATAAAGGAAGCATTAGGTAAGGCAACAGAAGACATAAGACAAATGGAGGTGAAAATAGAAAAAATTGATGACAAAACAAATAAAATTAATAAAAAAGTATTAGACATAGAGAAAAATTATGAAAAAGATACAGATGAAAGAGCGTTACAAGATCTGAAACAACGTGAAAATTGCATCAAAATCAGAGGATTAAGAGAAAAAGAGAATGAGGATCTATACGAATATTTAACACCATTGTTGGCTGACTACATGAATGCAGACTTAGATCAATTTAAATGGGAAATCAGTAAAATTTTCAGGATTAACTCCAAAATTGCACAACAAAGGAAATTGCCAAGGGACGTGGTAATCTACTTTACTAGGAAAAAAATTAGGGACGAGATCATACAATTAAATTATGAACATAAACTAGAAGCAGACGGAGAGGAATTAATTATATATAAAGATATCCCAATTAGAATTTTGAAAAAAAGAACGGATTATAGACCCTTAGTTAATCTACTAAAGAGAAATAACATCAATTATAAATGGGAACGATTAGAGGGAGTGACATTTAGATATAATTCAGAAATCTTCAGGATTACTTCAGTCATGAAAATGAAAGACTTCATCAAAAAGCACAAGAAGAACCTAGAGACAGAAACAGATACACTGCAAAAAGAGGAAGAAGAATCTGAAGATCCTGAGAATACATCTGAACCAGAAGTAAATGATCCCAGAACAGAGGAAGAAGGAAAAGACCAGGAGGAAGAAGAATAATAAAGTATAGAAAGCAAACTCAGAAGAAAAAACAAATTAAAAGTAATAGACTAATAAATGAAAATAATGCAAAAAATAAAAATATTATCTTGGAATGTGAGGGGAATGAACTCTCCCCAAAAACGAAGAAAGATTTTCCAGTATCTGGGCAAACACAGACCAGATATAGTATGTATTCAAGAAACCCATATAAACGAAAAAGACATTCGATTTTTGAAAAATAAAAAATTGGGTAATGAATTTATATCGGCTAGCTCACAAAGAAAGAGAGGTGTAGCCATCTATGTGAATGACAAATATAAAGTAAAGACTTTATTTGTTGATAAAGATGGAAGATATATCGGAATAGAAGTAAACGTCTTAGAAGATAAATATATGATTGTAGGATTATATGCACCGATAGAGAAAAAAGATCCTTTCTTTGTAAAACTAAATCAAGAACTAAGTGCATACAATTATGAAAAAACATTGATAATGGGGGACTGGAATGGGGTAATCTGTCCAGAATTAGATAGAAAATCTGAAAAAAAGATAAAGAAATCACAAGGAAGATTGCCAAAATCTTTTGAGAACTTAATGGAAGAACAAGTACTTATGGATGTATGGAGATTTAAATATAAAAAAGCAAAAGAATTTACTTATTTTTCCGAAAGACATCAAAGTTTGTCAAGAATAGATATGTTTATGGCTACAAAACCTCTCTGTAAAGACATTTTGAAAATGGATTGCCATCCTAGGGCAATATCCGACCACAATCCTATAGAGATAACGTTAAAGAAAAAACAGAAAGAATTTGCTTGGAGACTTAATACATCAATGCTTCAGAAAGAAGAAATACTGGGTAAAGGAAAAGAAATATTGAAATTTTATTTTAAAGAAAATTTGAAAGAAGAAACTGAAATAACTACTGTATGGGAAGCATCCAAAGCTGTTATTAGAGGTTTCTTCATACAACAAAGCATTATTTTGAGGAAGAAAAAAAGAGTAAGGATAGAGAAACTGTATAAAGAGCTACGACAAAAAGAAAAAGAATTAAGCAAATTAAATGAGAGTAAAACAATCAAAAAAGAAATTAAAACACTGAAAAAGCAAATTGAATTTGAAGAGAATGAAGAACTACAAAGCAAATTGAAGTTTATGAAACAAAGGTTTTTCGAGCAAGCAAACAAGCCTGGAAGGTGGTTAGCCCACAAGATTAAAAAACATAAAGAACGTAATATCATCACGGAAATAAGAACGAAAGATGCAAAACTAACAATGGACCAAACTAAAATTAAAGAAGAGTTCCAAAGGTTTTATACTAAATTATATAAAGGCCAACGAATATCAAAACAAAAGATTGCAAACTTTATTTAAAAAACAAATTTAAAACCATTCACTGAACAACAAAGGAACCTGCTTAATGCACCGATAACAACATCAGAAATAACAGAAATAATAAAAAGAAGCAAAAAAGGAAAATCACCCGGGCCAGATGGTCTCCCTATGGAATATTACCAAAAATTTGAAGATCAACTGACTCCCCATCTTAAATCAACCTTTAATGCTATTGGAATTTGCAAGTTCCCAGATACATGGAAGCAGGCCAATATAGCCCTTTTGTTAAAAGAAGATAAAGATCCAACAGACACTAGAAATTACCGTCCTATATCACTGCTGAACGCGGATTATAAAATATTTTCTAATATACTGGCCGACAGGCTTAAAAAGATTCTCAAGGATTGGATACAGGAAGATCAAGCGGGTTTTCTCCCACATAGACACTTGAAAGACAACATCCGTAACATTATTAATGTGCTGGAATATTTTGAGTATCACAATGAAAAGAAACTGGCTCTTGTATTCATGGACCTAGAGAAAGCATTTGACAATGTAAGCTGGGATATATTGCACAACATGCTAGAAATGATGGAAGCAGGTCAAAAATATTGTGGTTGGGTCAGAGAAATTTATACAGATCAAAAGGCGAGGCTGATAGTGAACTATGAGAGAACGGAAGAATTTAAAATATCAAAAGGCACCCGACAAGGTTGCCCACTGTCACCCTTATTATTCATTTTTGTTTTAGAAACTTTAAATAACAGAGTTAGAATTGATGAAAATATAAGGGGAGTAAGAATTAAGAAATATGAGTATAAGTTAAGATCCTTTGCAGACGACTTGGTATTTATTTTGGAGGATCCAAGCTATAGCATGAAAGCATTGATAGATACACTTTTAGATTTTGAATTGATTTCAGGGTTAAAGGTAAACAAAGACAAAACGACAATGATAACGAAAAATATGTCGAGAAGGGAAGAACAAGTTCTGGAACAAATAAGTGGCTATAAAGCAGATAAGAAAGTAAAGTATTTGGGGATAACTTTGACAAACAAAAGTACAGATCTGTATCATAACAACTATAAAAAAGTGTGGAATACTGTAAAGAAAGATCTAGCTATATGGGAGAAGTTACAATTGTCTTTGTTAGGCAAAATTTCAGTGATCCAGATGAACGTTCTCCCTAAGCTCTTATTTTTATTTCAAACTATTCCGATCCTACATTCTTTCAAACTCCTAAAAATTTGGCAAACAGAAATCTCAAGATTTGTGTGGAATAATAAAAAGGCTCGAATTAATATGAAAATAATGTGTGATAGCAAAACAAGGGGAGGTCTAGGCTTACCGAACTTAAAAGTATATTATTTTGCTTCTGCTTTGAATTGTATCTCTGATTGGATTCTGTTAAAAGATGAAAGGCTGTTGAATTTGGAGGGAGGGAACATGAGGTATGGCTGGCATGGCTATGTATTCTACGAGAAAGATAAAATACATAGAGACTTTAAGAATCATGTTATTAAAAAAGCTTTGATGAATGTATGGAACAAACTTAAACCTAGACTATGCATGAAAATACCCTTATGGTGTTCCCCACATGAAGCATTTTTTGGAAAAGAAAAAATCCCCAAACAAAATTGGTTACGATATTCGGATTTAACAAAGGAAATACAGGATGACATAGAAATGAAGTCTCAGGAAGAACTTAAGGACTCAGGAATCTTTTGTCATTGGTATTTATTTAGACAATTGAGGGAAAGGTGGAGAATGGATAAGAAACTGGTCGGAATTCAAAAGAAACGATCAGATTGGGAAGAAAACACTTTAAAAGGGAAAAAGAAACTAACCTCAAGATATTACAAAATGATAATGGATTGGGAAACGGAAGAAGAAATAATCAGACATTCAATGGTGAAATGGTCTCAAAATATAGGGCATAATTTGGAATATAAAAAATGGGAAAATATTTGGACAAGAAGTATAAAGCATACAGTTAGCCAGGAGCTCAAATAAAATGTATATAAGATGATTTACAGGTGGCATTTGTCACCAAAAAAATTGTCTTTCATGTACAAGAATAGCAATCCCCAATGTTGGAAATGCTTGGACAATGTGGGTTCTTATTTTCATATATGGTGGACATGTGATATTGCGAAAAAATTTTGGTTAGAAATTCACAAAATCTTAAATGTAAATATGAATATAAAAGTACCTTTTTCACCAGAAATCTTTCTTTTGGGTATGTTAGATGATATTCTAGAAAAGCAACATGGTAAATTTCTCTTTTATTGTTTCTCTTGTGCTAGAATAATTTATGCAAAATTTTGGAAAAAACCACAAGCTCCATCCATAGATAAATGGCTTTGTAAACTGTATGAAATGGCAGAGATGGATAAGTTAACATGTTGGATGAGAGATAAAACTGAGGACTGTGTGTATCAAGAATGGGAAGAATTTTATAAGTTTTTAGAGATAAGATGGAATAAGGTATTGATAACCAAAAAGATAGGGATTTGAAATATATAATAGCACTTAATCTTGGTTACAAAACACGCTCTCTTTCCTAAATATTTAAAGTTCTTGTTGGCAGAATGTTATGTATAAGAAGGATAGTATACGGTATAGAGCTACTCTAAAGATGTATATTTCTAGGTAAAGTGAAGAAGATCAACAATGTTTTTTTTGGGAATCAATATAACATAAGGACAGATCCAGGTGAAGGAACTAAGAAGGAGAACACTTCAAGATAAAACAAGATGGAAGAAAACATCAGAACAAGCCTCAAGTAGTATTAGGAAGCTCAATTTATGTTATATGTAGTTTTAATAATGCAGTCTGGGTGTGGGGGTGGTCTATTGTCAAATTTGTAATGTGTGTAATGTTTGTTTTGTGTGGAAAAATTAAAAATAACAATAAAAAAAAAGACAAATAGAATAAAATACAGTTAGCTGGCCCTTTTTCAGCATGTCAATGGGGATGCTTTGATGGAGAGTTCCTGCATGGCAGAATGGGGTTGGACTGGATGGCCCTTCTTGGGGTCTCTTCCGACTCTATGATTTTATGATTAATTAATTAATATATGGAATCAATCTAAGATGATGAATCGGGGCTGTGGAGTCCTATGGCCCTGCTCCAGGCAATGCTAGACTGCAGGCCCTATCATCCAGCAGCACCACAGACTGCTGGGAACTGCAGTCTAATAAGGCTGCACACTGCAGAAATAATCCAGTTCAACCCTACTTTAATGCTATGGAAAATCCTGGGATTTGTAGTATGTTGTGCCACCAGAGCTCTCTGACAAAGAATGCTAAATGTCTCACAAAACTACAATACCCAGATATTGTTGTTGTTGTTGCTATTTTCTTATATCCCACCTTTCTCCCAATATACGGACTCAAGGTGGTAATTTTCCATAGCATTAATCTATAGTATATCTTTCTACAATGTAGATGGACACCTCCATTACATAATTTGTTGGGGATGCTTTGACTGGGAGTTCCTGCATGGCAGAATGGGGTTGGACTGGATGGCCATTCTTGGGGTCTCTTCCAACTCTATGATTCCATGATTCTATAGCACTCTGAGCCTACTGTGATTTTAATTGTTTTTAAATGTATAAAGGTATAAAGTCTTATAATGCAAGCCATGCACTGATGGACTATTGCACTATAATTTTTTATTGATTGATTTTATACCCTGCCTTTCTCCCAAAATAGGATTCTCTTAAAGGGGTTTGTTTATTATAAAAAGAAAGGAACGTATAATGGCTTGGAATTAAAAATTATGATAGATAGATAGATAGATAGATAGATAGATAGATAGATAGGTCTTGGAATTAAAAAGTGTGTGTGTGTGTCTTAAAATTAAAAATCCCTCTTGGAAGTGGGAATGAAATGTTGTGTGGATGCAGCCTGGGTTCTTAGCTCAGCTCAGAAGTTGGAATGCAGTGTCTCAAAGCATGAGCAGAGTGTCTCTGAGTATGAACAGAGTGGCTGCCGCTCATTGCTTGAGCAGCTGCACTTTTATCTGAATTTATCTGATGTAAACATCTTCAGAGGAAGGACTCAGTTTGCATCTGCACTGAAAAAATAATCCAGTTTGATGCCACTTTAACTGCCCTTGGCTCCATGTTGTGAAATGCTGGGATTTGTAGTTTGTTGTGGCACCTGACAGATGACTCAACAGGTCCTCAAAACTACAGATCCCAAGATTCCATAGCACGAAGCCATAATGGAAATTAAAGTGGTGCCATCGAGGTGTTAAGGGTAAACGCTCGACCCTCTTTTTGTGTCTTGGGGGGGCTCTTAGCCTCTCAAAATGGTGGCACTTAGTCCCCCCTTCCCAAAATCCTGGCTACGTCCCTGTTTATTGTCATTGGGGGCAGCAGCAGATAAAAGGACTCAGCAGCAGCCTGATCTGCCAGTCATTTTGGACAGAGAGGAGTGAATATAGGAAGAAGAAGCACCAACAATCTAAGTTATGTGGATGACACCATACTACTGGCAGAAAACTTCATAGACTTGGAACAGTTACTAAGGAAGGTCAAAGAAGAAATTTTCTAATGAGTCATGCCTCCCCATGATGTGGTCAAAGTACAACAGTTATGTCATGAGTCATGACAGTTATGTCATATCAGTTATGTCCTGTGTTGACCTTTATTCATGGCAACCCTATGGATGAGACCTCACCAAGCGTATCTTCCATTACAGAGTATCTTCCATTATTCTGTTCGGGTCCGTGGCCTCTCTGATTGAATCCCTCCATCTGGCATGTGATCTCCCTCTCTTTCAACTGTCCTCTATTTTCCTAGTATTGTCTTTTGTAATAATTCATGTCTTCTATTGATATGTCCAAAGTATGACAGTCTCAGTTTAGTGATCCTGGCTTCCAGGGGGAGTTTGGGCTTGATCTATTTTAGAATCTATTTATTTGTCATCTTGGCTGTCCACAGTATTCTCAGCACTCTTCTCCAGCAACACATCTCAAATAAGTTTATTTTCTTTCTGTCTGCTTTCTTCATTGTCCAGTACTCACATCTGTATATAGTGATGAGGCCTACGATGGCTTGGATGATCCTCATTTTAGTGTTCTTTGTATATCATTTCACTTTAGGATCTTATCCAGTTCTTTTATAGCTACCTATCCCATTCCTAGCTTTCTTTTCATTTTTTTGACTGTGGTCTCCGTTCTGCTCCATTGTTTGATACAAATGATGGGAACTCTTTGAATACTTCAGTTTTCTCATTGTCCAACATGACTAAGTCCAAATTTAACTACACAAGATAAACAAGGGAGCAACAGGATTTAGAAATGTTACATTTGTGATTACACCTCCCAGAATCTCCCAGACATCTGGAATTTTGTGTTCTGAATAGTAACATTTCCTAGCTCTCAAAAATATGCAAGATTGTTTCATTTACATGTGCATAGGTTTAGTTACAGCTTTAATTCAGTACTAAAGTTGGCTAATACAGTACAGTGGACTCTCGTTATTCACTGGGATTTGGTTCCAAGATCCCTTGTGGATAACAAAATCCGTGTATGCTCAAATCCCATTAAATATAATGACATAGCAAAATGGTGTCACTTATAAAAAATGGAAAATCAAAGTGTGATATTTGAAATGTATACTTTTTTTTGAACATTTTCAAACCGTGGATGCTTGAATCTGTGTATAAGAAATCTGTGTATAAGAAGGGCCGACTGTACATGGCATGTCAATTAACAGGCTTACAAATCATGGTCCTCATATACCTTGAAAATGGATCACATCTGTTGAATCTCCTTTTACATAAATGTACTTTTAAAGAACTGAAACTTAGATGAAGTCTACAAAGTCATGAATGGTTTCACGTTTGCATCTATAACTCACTGAAATTGTATACAAGTTTGATTTTGCAATTTCACTGAAGATTTGTCTTGTATATTAAATTTCCAAATCCCTAACATAACGACATCCAAAGAGCCTGAACAAATCTCTGTTAATCCTCTGCTATCATTATTGTGTTCAAGCTAGCTGTAAGCTACAGATGAGAGATGCAAGGCTAGCTGTAAGCTATAGATGAGAGACCCAGAACAGCACATTCTCTTCCTCCTCAATTCTTTAATGTACAATTCTTTAATGTACAATTTTGCACATACAATAGCACTGTCACCTAAAATTCTGGAGGCAGAATTCAGAGATCTGTCATGTTAGTCTGGAGTATCAGTATATAAAGGGATCTTATAGCACATTTGAAACTGAGGAGGCGAAACAGATGGCCCCAAAGGAGTGGTGTGATACCGCCCTTGGGAGAGGCAGATTGGGCCACAGCAACCGCATGCCATGGCCCCAATCTGGCCAGCTTCCACCCCAAATAGGAGAGGAAAAAGTCCACTCCTGTTTGAGGCTGAAAAAAGGCGTCCCTTCACCTCTAGAACCACCTTTTTGCTGGCTCTGGGGTGTGACTTCCGGGTGACTCGGAGGTGTGGTGAATCTAAATGCCACATCCCAAGCCGGCTAGAAGCCGGCTTTGCCAGGCTACCTGTTTCAGCCCTGAGTTTCTTTCTCATTTATTCTCAAAGGTGCTGCAAGATCTCTTTGCATACCAACATTCTGGAGTTATTCAGTTTACACATATCTTTGGAGATATGGCACACTAACATACCTTATACAACTTCAAGGTTTAAATTAGCACACTTCCAGTTAAACCATGGCTATCATTTTTAAAGTAAAATTTTAGGAGCAGCTCTTCCTTTCGCTTTCACTGTTATATTGTGGCATTCTTCTATTGTTCAGGAGATATGGGAAACTATCTTACACTGTTAGGCTCTTGTCCAAATGAGCTTTATATGACCTACACCAAGGGTCAGGATCATGTAACCCTCCCAATATTGTTAGGTTGGAGGAGTGAATGATTTCCATCCCTGGCCTGCACTGTTTGGTAGCATCTCTCCTGGCTTTCAGGCAAAAGTCCTTTCTAGTCCTATTTGTGGAACTGACTTTAGGTCTATCCACATGCAAAGCAGATGCCCTATACAAAGCTAAAGACTTTGAATATTGTTGCAGTGTCCCTACAAGAGCATACCTACATACCCTCAAACATTTCACAGATAAAATCCCACCTACCAAGACTGCAACTCCCAAACTGGGAGGATTGGAGGCTATATATATCTATATACAGTCTACCCTCCATATTCGTGTCCTTGAGACTCACGGTTTCGATTATTCATGAGGTCAAGGCTGCTAATTTGGGCATTCCACCTCCCTTTCCCTGCCCAATCTCTCCTTTGGCAGGCCAGGGAGAGATCAGGGAGGTGAAGGCAGAAGGTGCCTTGCCCCCCCCTCAAAAGCGCTTCTCCTCCCCGATCCTCTACTTCGGGTCCCCAGGGAAAGGTGGGAGGAGAAGGCTCTGGCGGGGCCAAGGAACCACTTGCCTTCTCCTCCCTGATCCTCTTTTTGGGTTTTCCGGGGAAAGGATTAGGGAGGAAATGGGTCTTGGAGGGGTCAATGCACTACTTGCCTTCCCCTCCTTAATCCTCTCCTTGGGTTTCCCATGGAAAGGATGGGGAGGAGAAGGGGCAGGGAGCCAATTAAAGGTATGGGGGGAGAGGAGTGCACAGTGCTTCACCTCTTCCCCTGATCATCCCTCCCTTTTGTTAGGAAGGATTGAATTAGGGGAATTTAATTAGCTCAAATATGAGAGGCATGTCGTAAAAACGCACACAGCGGATCGTGTCCCTATGTGTATACTAGAGGTCATCTAGCCCAACCCCAAGAAACAGAGACTCCAATGCCAAAGGAGGTGCAATTAAAATATAAACATTTATTAAAGCCACACAACAAAAGGGATCACACATGCACAGACACATTCAATACTAAAGCAAGGGAAGGGGAGAGTTTGGGAGTAAAAGAGAAAGGATAGAGGCACCGTTGGAATATTTACCTTAGGAGTCTTCTCCAATGCGACGGATGCAAGTGATGGGGGAAGGTGAGACACAGCCGTGAGAACGGGGAAAGCAAGCGGTGACTGCGGTGGCTATGAGCTGAATTCCGGCGGGCAAAGCTAACACGAGGCCTGAGAGACAGTGAGCTTTTGGCTTAGCTTGAGTGATTTCAGCGGAGTCCAAGGCTCATGGATTGCAAGCTTGGAGCAGGCTGCTCAATAAGCAAGGTATCAGGTTTGGAACTCAAAGCTCACAAGCCCAATGAGGGCAGAAATTGGGGTCCTATCTATACTGAGAAACATATCCTCAGGCTATGGCTACCTGATGAACAAAGGTCTTGATGGCTATCTTTTGTCTAAGCTGAAACCTACACAATGGATACACAAAGAAGAGGTCTGGCACTTTTCAGGGGAAGACAAATATAAGACAATCACTCGCTCATTAGGAGGGAGGCTACTTCTATTGTCCTCTTCTCTTTGGACTGCCTGCGAAACTTGTAGGGCAACTCCCAGAACTGTTTGCTTAAGGTTTGCATTTTACCTTTTTTTTCCTGTGACCAAGCCTAGCAAGCTTGCTGGCTATGTGGTCGGCTTGCTTTTGGGGTAATGGCGGCTTGCGATGGAGTCAGACAGGGGTCATGATTTCTGATCGCTTGGCACCCAAAATTTATATAAAACCAAACTCGGTAACATTTTAACTGACTTCTAAGTGGGCTGGTGGTGGAGTTATTTGCAATTTTTCCATATTTGTGGGACTCTCATTCCCTTAATCCCCATTAATATGGAGGGAGGACTGTAAATAAAATTCAGTTTCTATATGTCTGTTACCACATCATGTGAAAACATCTGAGGAGATTTTGACCAAAATTGAGAGTGTACGTTTTTAATGGTATGGTTTAAAATAAATTAATAGTAATAAACTAGCATGGTGCAAGAGACTGTAATTTAAATTATAATATACTCATTTTCTATTCTTTCTTAGCATGCTAACCAAAAACAGAAGTTATATTAGTAGGTGGATTGCTGAGGGGGAATGTTACCTTCTATTCAGAGGTATACAGAAATATTTTGAAATAAAAAGAATGATGTTTCATTGTATCACTGAATCCCGATGCCATACTTACAAGTTGTACTGTTTATTAGAAATATTTATTTACTGCCTGTGAGGCCACCAGGGTTCTACAGTGATAACAGCAGATATAAAGAGATAAAAATATTCTTTAAAAACAGGTTGATTGATTGATTGATTGATTGATTGATTGTACAAGGGCCATATGAAGCAGTTTAGTCTTAGCTGTCCAGCACTAGCAATTCTGTAGTAGTGGTATTGTTGTTGTTGTTGTTGTTGTGTGCCTTCAAGTTGTTTCTGATTTATGATGAATCAAAGGCAGCCCTATCATAGGGTTCTGGGGGACTGAGAGCATGTGACTTGTACAAGATCATTCAGTGGCTTTTCATGGCTAAGCAGGGATCTGAATCCTGGCCCAATGCTCAAATCGCTACATCACTTTGGCTCACAGACATTCAGTAGAGATGAAATAAGCTTGATTGCCCTTGCCAACATAGCCTTTCAGGGCCTTTGTTGAGAATCTCACATTCCAGGAAAGCTCCTTCAGGGAAGAGTTAGTCCTTCAGAAATCCCAACCCCAAACCTCCTAGGGCTTTCTATAAAAAAACCAGCTTCTTGAATTGAGTTTGGGGAAAAAACTGGAAACTAGTGCAACTTGTACAAGACTCATGAGATGTGGCCTCTTAAGTCCATACCAGACTTCACTTTGTCACCACACTGTGGACTAGTTGTAACTTCCACATCGTTCCCAAGGGCATCCCCATATACAATGCATTAGATAAATTTAATCTGCAGGTAATTAAGGAGATTATCGCATGAAGCTACCATCCTGATATTTGCTGCGGCTTTTTAAAGGCCCAAAATAGCAATGATTCTTTTTACATTATTACACATTGCAAATTGATAACAGGTTGGTGATGCATCTTATCACACTACTATTCTGTTTATTCATCAGTATCTGAGATAAAGTAAGTAGTCTAGCCTTCATTGGGAATTGGAGGAGGGGCATTAAAACTGGTTTAAATCCCCTTCTCCCCGGATAATCCTAGAATAACCTATATCACATACTTCAGTAAGGGTTAATTGCAGGATTGACAGCTATTCACAGGATTTTCCCATTCATTAAAAGCAGCGGCAGAAGCACAGTTTGACTACAGGATACCTAATTCCAAACCACGAAGTTGTGCAGTAGGATCTGGCAACTACAATTACAATCCCACTTCTGTCTCACTATTTAAGAACAGTGCGATAATCTCCTAAAACTTGTCTCCCTAGGCTTTCTGTTGCTTCCTGTAGTACAAGCAGTTTAGTTAAATTAATATGCTAAAGGTTCCTATAAAACAAAGAAGCAAACAGGAAGTTAGGGCTTGCCAGAAACACCAATTATCCTTATTAATTCCTGTCCCCTGTAATGTGGCAGTCAACTCGGAGAAGGCAAGGCCATTTTCAATTTCCCCAAATGCAGGAAACAAACTGGCAGGCGCCAGCTTCTTGGGAGTTTATCCCCTCTGCCACCTCAAGTCATACTGAAATTTGAGAAGAAAATAGACATCTCTAACTAGCATATTTCAAGAAAGGGATTTTCATTTTCCAAATTTGCCTTTTATTACTTCATACCTTCCAACATTTCACAGATGAAACAGGGACACTTGTGGCCAAGTGAAATCAGAGAGTATTTAACATGGTAAAATGTATTAATGGAGAAGAGAACACAAACTAAGAGAGGCATGAGCAGTTTGCTTTTGCCTGAGACCACTAGGAAGGACCAGTTCCCACCGCATCATGTCCTCTCCATTCTGACACGTTAACTGAAAGGGAACTACTGGTACTCTTGCATTTTGAACTCAGTTTGTATCAACTGAAATAAGATGAGGACAAAGGGTGGGAAAGAGTGGAAAAGAGAGAAACTGGGACATTTTAAATGAACTGAAAAAGTGGAATGGCAGAGGACTGATCAGGACTGTCCCTGCAAATGTGAACAGTTTGGAGGTATATCATTTTGAGCCAGCCCTAGGGGAAGCAGAATAATGCTTTGTACGTGATTTGTATTATCACCAAGATATTCCTTTTCAATGAACATGCTTCTCATAAGGAAAACCAGGATACATAAGAAAGGATTTTCACAAGCCTCCTCTAAAACATTGTTTTGTCTGTATAACCAATTACAATACTAAAAAGCTGCTACAGCCATGTTCAGCCAAACCATCATTGGTTTTCCACCCTACATTAATCTCTGAATTATCAATGCTGCACCACACCAGGCCATTGATCCTGGTAAGAAGCTGATATAGCCCTTCCATTCTGTCCCTCAGTTTCATCTAACGGGACATTGATTATTTATAACAAACCAAGCTGTCTTGAAAATAAATCAATAGTCTTCCTCTCTTTGGCCTGTATATGTGTGTGTGTGTGTGAGAGAGAGAGAGAGAGAAAGAAACTGGAACAAAGAAGTTTAGTGTTCAGCTTAGCTGTAAAGAAAGACTGTGGGTTGTTTCATAGGACTCAGGTCCATAATGTTCCCGAGTGCTTCATTCTGTAGAATGAGACCCTGAGGCCTGTTACAGACAGCCAAAATAAAGCTGCTTCGAGTCACAGTGGAGATATGGGGTTTCAATGATGTATGCGTCCTAAGAGTCCAGAAGCCACACCAAAGCCATGCTCCAGTCCTTAGGGCTAGAGCATGGCTTTGGTGTGAGTTCTGGACTCTTAGAACGCATGCATCATTGAAACACCATATCTCCACTGTGACTCAAAGCAGCTTTATTTTGGCTGTCTGTAACAGGCCTGAGTTATCTTCAACCCTGATACTGCAATGGGGGAAGGAATTCTGCAATCCTCCAGATGCTGGTGAACTACAACACCCAATAGACCTAGCCAGAATAGTCACTGGTGAAGATTTTTGAGAATTCAAAGAATCTTAGAGTTGGAAAGAACCACAAGGACCACCTAGCCCAAACTTTGCCATGAAGTAATATATATAATTACACATTCCTGTGAGATGGCCATCCAGCCTTCATTTAAAGACTTCCAAAGGAGGAGAGTCCATACACCTTATATCCCAGGCAGTCCATTCCATTGTCAACCCAACTCTTACAGTCCATAATTTCTTCCTCATGTTTAGGCAGAATCTTTTTTCTTGTCATTTGAATCCATTAGTCTCTAGTACAGCCACTGCCATTGCACACTGCTTACTCTGAGTTCAGCATCACTCCCTTGGCTGGGTGCCACATTCTGAACTCAGGGTGAATGAAGAGACATGGCAGCAGTTGCACTGGGCAGCACTGCAGGATGTCTGTGCAAATAGTCACCCAACAATGGAATGGAGGGCTCTGGATCTTCCAGTAAGATCTGGAGCAAACAGTGAGTTTTTAAAATCTGTTACAAGGGTATTATACCCCAAGTTTGGTTCTGAACTGGCTGGTCATCATCCAGACTGTTTGCACCAGATGTTGGGGTTGAGCCCTGTGTCATCTGGATTTCCTGCTCAGAGGGTGGTGAGGAGGACGTTTTATTTGGTCTATGCAAAATGGGCTCCAGTAAGTCTAAACAATAAGCCCTCCATGGACTGGCCCCTCCTTACTTATCAGACCTTCTTTCTCCTCACCTTCCCACCAGGGCCCTCCGTTCTGGTAGTCAAGGTCTGCTGTCCCAGCCCAGGATTTGCTCTGCCCCATCCCGGATTCGCCCCTTTTCACTTGCTGCCCCTCACTCCTGGAACCTTCTTCCTCCACAAGCAAGAGCCATCACTTCTTTAACCAGCTTCAAAACAGAGTTGAAAACGATCCTGTTCAGAGAAGCCTTCCCAGGCATTGCATAATTGTCGCTTACTATTTGATGTTCTTTTGGTGCCTGTTTATCAAACCATTTCCTGTATTGCTATGTACTGTATATGCATTATCCTACTTGAGAGTATGTATTTTCCCTGTAAAATGATTAACCATCCATTATGAAGCCAAGCCCTCCCTCCAGTCCATCTTCCTTGGTCCAGGCCTCGGAGGTAGAGAGGAACTGCTGGACCTCTTACCCTTTCCCTCCACCACTCCCTTCTCCTTCTGTGTCATGTCTTTTTAGATTGTAAGCCTGAGGGCAGGGATCCGTCTAACTAAAAAGATTGCATGTACAGCGCTGTGTAAATTTACAGCGCTTCATAAATAAAGGTTAATAATAATAATAATAATAATAAATTGTAGCCTTTTCTACAGGCACAAGTCAGATTAATTAAGGCCCGTTACAAAAGGGCATAAAGTACGGACTGGGTCCATATTAGGATTAGAAAAGGGCGTCCCTTCCGGACGCCCCTAACCCTAATACGGACCCAGTTCATACAAAATGGCGGCGCCCGTTCCACACGGGGGATGCCATATTTATGTAGCGGACACACTGCGTCCACACATCGCACAGCGCATATGACGATGCGAGTGCGCCATTGGCGCCTCACGGTGTCATATCCGCACCACAGAAAGAAGCAACATTTTGGGGCTTTTTGCTCCGCGTGAGAGCCACATGGTTTGGCTGCTGCAGCTCCCTCGCAGAGCAACCAGCAGCGGCGCGAGACTGCCCTTTCTGGGCGGTCTGTAATGCACCTAAGATTTTGGAGACTACATTCTCACCTGTATGAATCCCATGGAACTCTCTCCTGAATGCCTTCTCCATTTGGTCTTTCTACCTCTTTTCTGTTCTATTCTGTTGACTGGTAATCCTGTGATGATTTTTTTTCTCCCATCTGTGATCAAAAGGGACAATGTATTTGCTCAGCAGTAGCTGACTGATTAGCATACATGCTGTATTTTCTTTGAACAACCCCAAGGATAAATGTATTCTTGGAAGGATAAAAAAAAGAATAGAAATGACAACTAGCCATGTGAGTAAACTAAATGAAATAGAATAAGGACAGGAATTTGGCAATGAAAGCAAGAAAGCCAGCCAGCCATCCGATACAGAAGTGTGCATGACATCATTCAGGGAGATTAATCCAGCTGAGAATGAAACCGTCTTTGGAGACTACAGGGTAATGTGATTTGAGGCGGTTTGTACCACTGGAAAGGCTGGCTGAGTGCTACTAAATGGAGAGTAAGGCCGGCATGGGGTGGAGTCAGAGCATAGCATCCTCATGACACATGCCCAACGCCACCCCCTAGAGTGCCCTGATATCGTGTGCTGCTTCACATCGCATATGGTGTTATGGTGCTCCTAAAGCGCTGCATCCATATGACGCAGTGCTGAAGGAGTGCTGTATGGCCATGGCACCCTTTCAAGGGTGCAAAAAGGAGCTGCTTTTTGTGGCTCTTTTTTGCACCCTTGAAAGGCCAGATCAGGGCTGTGGTGTGAGGATGCTGTGGTCCTGATATGGCTAGGAAAGGGGCAGCCTCCTATCATCCCTTAGGGGCTTTATGTACAGGCCCTGAATTGAGAGTTTTGCTCCAAATACTGGAATGAGAGTCAGGGTATGACATACAAAAGTAGTGAAGCAGCAAGAGAGTTTTTTTTATATAGCTGATAGTTCTGCAGACTAGACCAAGTGCTATAGGGAGAAAGAAGATGAAAGGACACAGGAAAGAGGGCCTACTTTTTATATAAAAAGTATTCTTGGTAAGTTCCATCCCCATCAAATATATCTTAAAAGCTTAAAGTCAATGGAAACAGAAGTCACACTATAGTTTTTTGTGGGTTTTGGGGGCTATGTGACCATATTCTAGAAGAGTTTATTCCTGACATTTCACCAGCATCTGTGGCTGACATTTTCAGAGAAGTCACACTAATCATAAATCTCATGTTTCCAAGATAATCTTATCTCAGTATTTCATCTTATGATCAGGGCAGGACAAGGAAAGCTTCTAGCCAAATTTACTTGGGAAATGCCACTTGAATTTAGTGGGGCTTAGTTTCAAAGAAACAGTTGTCATTGGCCAGCACCTTATGAACCTCAATTTCTTGATTATAGCTGCCAGCCCGACACTCTATGGATCTGGAATTAAGGACATGAATCACTACCTCTCTCAAATTAGTCAGTCAGAAGGCAAAAAATGAATTGTCTTCATACCCAAAGACATTTTCTTCCTTGCCCTGCTCTTCGAAAACTTTCATTTCACCTTTTCTGTATACCAGTTCAAGTATAGTTTTGTACATCCACATCAGTGGCATCACTAGCTGGTTTGGGGGGTGAGGATCACACCAGGTGACACCACTGAAGAGGGTGACACCCAGTGAGTGTCCCATGCCATGGCATGCAGCAGGGAGGAAGATGGCCTGGCTCCCCCCATTCCTGTCCTGTGCAGCTTTACTCTAGAGTAAAGCTATGCAGAACAGGGAGGGAGAGGCCTGGGGTCCCCCATCCCTGACCCAAGAGGCTCTGGTGCCACAATAAAGTACAATTCCCAGGACTAGCACTGAGCCAGGGCAGTTTAAGCAGTATCAAACTAGATTATTTCTGCAGTGTGTTTTGGACATGAGTCTACTCTAGTTCAGAATACAAACATGATTCAAGCCAGTGCTTCAGAATGAATCTCTGAAGTAGAAAAATTGCATTTGAAAAATAAGCACAGGGCACCCATGGGCTCTAACAAGGTGGTAGGAGGAGTTCACACCTCCTGAGCAAGGAGGAAACTGTGAGCAATTGAGCATACATTAGTTGAAAACTGGTGTGTTAATTTCTCATAGTTTCCCAAGCTAAACAACACATGTTAAAAAAAAACCTCCCTATCTAACCTGAAAAGGAAAGTGCAGTTATAAAATTCAATATCTACACTCTCATTATGTCTCTACATAGGACTAGTCTCCTCATATGCTCTTTGGATTATATGTATATTCAGAAGATCGTATGAGGAGAGAGAGAGAGAGAGAGAGTATTTTGAGAGTGCTTACCAAAGGTAGAGAGGCAAAAATGCTGTCCTCAGCCATTTGCCCTTCATCCTGTGAAGCACAACGAAGCAGAAAAGATGTATAGTCAGCTGCTTCAGGTACCATGACTGAACATTTTTCTCTTCTAATCTCCTTTCCTATCATTGTTCTGGCTCCTCATATATTTAACTTGGCCCTAAACTTCATTTTTTTTCCTGATGTAAAAGCCATAGCAGAGAAAATCTATTACTATTTTGAAAAGTATCTGTACTAGATGCTGTAATTGAGTAGTTGCAGACAGGAAGATGAAAATGGCTGCTGAGAACTGCCGGAAACAGCAACAGCTGTTTCATGATTCACTGCAATGGGGGTTCTGGATTGTGCACCCTTGAGAAAGAAGCTGCTCTAGCAATATAACAGCTCAGCCTCTGCGGAACAGGATCTCTTCCAGTTGTTAACTGCAGGACATCTGCTCCATTAGAAACCATGTACTATGAAGAGTCAAACATACACTTGAGTTGCTTTCAGCTTCAGAAATTTTATGATGTGAACTCACTTCGAGACTGAGAGAATATCCACATTGCACACCTGCAGCAATTTGACTCTACTTTAAACTACATGGCCTTGTCCTAAGGATTCTTGGGATTTGATGTTTGATGAGGTACTACTGCTTAGTGGTTCAAGTGTAGGACTAAGACTCTGAGAAATCAGGGTTTGAATCCTAATTTGGCCATAAAAATGTAGGGGGTTAACTTGGGCAAGTCACTCTCTCCCAGTTTCCTAAGAAATAAACATCCTTGAATAAATCTTTCCAAGAAACCCCTATTATAGGATCACCATAAATCATTTAATTTAAAAACAACAGCAAAGCAATAACACAGAAGTAGGTCTACAATATAGATAATTGCACAAAATTGTCACCTGCATATAACTACAAAGGTTCCCCAAAGTTTATCTATAATTAATATTAAATATCCCCATAAGTCTACATTAGTCCCAAGAAATCTATCCATTTTTGACATTTGGACACTCTTCAAACCTAGCCAATCTAACACATTGGGACCAAAAAATGTCCTGTGTTATTTTGAGGGCAAGCCATTATGCGCTGAAATAGGAACTTTGGTTATACATAGGTTAGATCCTTTTCAAAGAAATAGAAATTTACTTTACTGGGAGACACTGGAATTCTTATTGGTGTTGGGAAATATCCCACAATACAAAAACAGTGTACATTTTAAGGAGCCCTGGAGACGCAGTGGTTAAATTCCTGTACTGCAGCCACTCACTCAAAACCACAAGGCTGCGAGTTCAAGACTAGCAAAAGGGCTCAAGCTTGACTCAGGCTTGCATCCTTCTGAGGTCGCTAAAATGAGTACCCAGATTGTTGGGGGCAAATTAGCTTACAGTTGGAAACCGCTTAGACACCGTTAGTTCAGTATGAAGCAGTATATAAATGAAACTGGGGCCAGTTACACACGGGCACCGTAGGACGGACTAAGGCCCGTTACAAACGGGCCATATAGTACGCGTGGAGCGCGTACTAGGGTTAGAAAGGGGCGGTGCTTCTGCACCCCTAACCCTAGTACGCGCTCCACGCGCACAAAATGGCGGCTGCCATTCCACACGGCCACCGCCATCAATATGCCACGACCGTGCCGCCTCCAAATGAGGCGGCGCAGTTGTGACGTATTGGGGCTGCGCTACGGCGCCTATGGCGC
>NC_056523.1:109082840-109112616 GCF_019175285.1 Sceloporus undulatus
TGTTGAATTTGAATGACAGGTGTGAAATGATCTAATTGAGAATGACTGATCGGGTGATGAATTGATGTTGGATTGTGTGAAGGTGAATAGGTGAAATGAAAGGAGCTCCATTTTGGAGCTCCTTCTGGCGCCGTGAAAGGGCGTCACAGCGCCCTGCAGCGGTTGCCAGGACATAACGGCTGCCACCACGCCAATTGGCCACGATGCTGCCCATCACGTCAAAATGGCGGCGCCATGTAGACAGGGTGCGCCATTTTGACATTTGGCAACGTACTAGGGTTACAGGGCATATATAAGCAATTGCCCGAGGCCCCTCGTATGTTGCCAGGATGTGCTTAAAAGGCCCATCGGGGATAGGGCTATTTTACTGATTTTTCCATACTAAATTTACTATTATTTTACAGTACAATAACATTCATTATACATATTAATTTTGTTCCTTCCTATTATCTTTATCAAACATTGTTACTTTCTATCTTTCTACATTTTAAAAATTATTCTTCACCTGTTGTAATCAGGGAGAGGAGGGGAGGTGGGGTTGATGGAAGCAGAGCTTGCAACAGAGCGAAAGGGAGGACCCAGGGGAAGCCGGGGAGGGAGGGTATGGCCCTTGGGACAGGGGATTATTAAAAGGTGAGGAGAGGAGGGACCGCGGAGAGGAGAGGAGAGATGCGAAGAACTGGCCGCGAAGAGCGGTTGGAACAGGGACAGGGATGGTGTTAGGAGTCTGGAGAGAAGGTGCCCAGTGATCCTTCAGGGAAGGCACCGGGCTGTTAAGGTCGGGCCCCACCTCGAGGGTGGTAAAGCTCCAAGACCCTAAAGAAGAGGGGAGACTTTCAGATACCCCATGACAGGGGAGTGTCAGAAAGAAGAAGGGGAACCCTGGAAGGAGAGTGGGGGCCCGGAAGGGATGAGCCGGGTCCTAAACTGGAGGAGAGGATACCGTTGAACTGGAACCCTGGCAGAAGTTCTTCAGCCAGATGGGAGTGGTTTGAGAAAGAATCGGGGTCGTTCTGCACGGGCAAAAAGTCCGTGCCTCTGCGCGTACTTGGGTTGAAAGGGGCCATCACTCCGACCGCCCCTCACCCTAATACGCATGGAGCACGTAGACAATGGCGGCGCCCCTTACAGATGGGCGCCGCCATGACTACGTCATGACCGCGCCGGCCTGCCACATGAGTGGTGGTGCGGCGAAGTGACACGTGTTCGCCGCCACGCGAGGAGTGCCTGGGGTGCCTGCTCTTTGGGCAGCGCGCAAAAAGGAGCTCCGTTTCGGGGCGGGGAAAGGGCCAGTACAGACCGCCAAAGGGGCGGTCGGTAACGCGCCTCAGTGACGAGAACGGGCGGGGAACACCTTTGTTGAAGATGTGGTTTGGAGGTGTCAGGACTTGTAACGGTGTTCAGTAAGTTTGAGAGAGCCGCTGTGAGATGGGTTGGGAGGTTTGGGAACTAAGGCATTAGAGGGTTGTTCCGAGCACCGTGGTGCCAGTGCGATGTCGCAGGGGGGTGAATGCCCCCGCCCACACATGTCATGTCTGGAAATATAACAAACCCATTTAATGTTCTTTCCGCATTTAAAACCTTTCCTGATTTATAATTCCAGCCTGTTATCAACTGTTCTGAGGGTGGAATGCCTTTCTCTCTGTGTCTGTCTGCTATCTGCTCTGTCTTGGTCTCTCCTTTTTGTTTTTTGGTTTAAAATTATAAAGATAATACTGCCTTATTTCCTTTCTCTTCATTTAGATACTTTATCCATGGGTTTCCCTTCTCGTTCAATTTTTTTATCACCTCTTATTGATATAACAGGTCATTCTGTACATTTCCATATAATCATCACCTCTTAAAACCCTCTGTCCTATCAGGATTGCTGTTTTCCACATGACGGCCCGCAGTTCTTCTAGCGCGCATTCACCTGCAAAAACAGTGATTTAACATATCCTCTTCCAAATCCTTCATCCTCATCTTATTACGTAAACACTTTTGGGTCGATTTCTTTATATTAAGCTTGAACTCTTTTTGTATTATCGATGATTTCTGTCCAAATTATTGGCCATTTTACATTTCCACCAGCAGTGAAAGGGTGGGAACATGTACCCTTCCGTTTTGCATTTCCAGCACCTATTTTCTGAGTATTGGCCATTTTTGAAATTCTATCTGGGGGTTGGGTTAATGGCGTTGTCTCTCGAGGGGTTACTACATCTAAATTGTCTCGTTATTCGATTTTCTTTTTTTTCTGATATTCTTATTTAAATTTCTAAAACAATTCAACTCCCCGAATCAGCATAATAGTTACACGTTTATCTTCCCACAGTATGCAATAGTACTATTTACATTGTACCATCTATTGTTGTTAACCATAAATAAAGTCCTTACTGTTGCCTATTTCACCTGCTAGTCTGCCACTCACTCCTTTGGGACCAAATAATTACCGTCTTGCTGTTATCTTTACCGTTCTTGAACTTCACTGGTTATCGTCCCTGTTGACTTCATCCCTGCAAATGTCGTTCTTTCTTGTCCCCAGTTTATCACGTTAGATAGACCCTTTTGTTTTTCGGCCTTGCCTGCTATTATAACTGCCTATCTATCTCTCGTACTCTTACATAAAATTTCGTTATCATCGATCGAAATAGCTCCTGCATACGCAATCCCAGATTTACTAAATACCCCTTCTTGTATCTTTGTGTTGTCATATTCCTTCTCCTTGTTTTATACCACCAAATTTTTCTTCGTCGGTTCTTTATTCCACAAACACATTGAGTAATTCATCCTCAAGCGAAAATAAACGTGCTATTCTTACCATACATGACCGTAATTTTCTGCCACTTGCGCTAAATTTTTACAAACTAACCCGAACTCCTGCCATGGGTGACGGGACTACATTGTTGTCTAAAATCCATTCTATTGCTTATAAAATATAAAATATACAAAATGATTAGATTTATGATTATGAAAATATAAATATAAAATGAAAAATACCTTTACAAGTTTTACTCAACCTCAAAAGGACATGGAACCAAGTACTTACCAGTCTATTTTTATCTAGGATTTATCTATTTTGAGCTGTCTTTTGCCTGTTACAGACTACCAAAATAAGCTGTTCGAGTCCGTCGGAGGTATGGGTTTCAATGATGCATGGCTCCGAAGGTCCAGAAGCCCACACCCACAGGCCATGCTCCCGTCTTAGGGTGGCAGGCTTGGGTGCGCTTCTGGACTCTTGGCGGCATGCATCATTCGAAACCCTCTCTCCACTGTGACTCGAGCAGCTTTATTGGGCTGCTGAACAGGCCTTTGTTTCCTATTCTTTTTCCATATGTTTGTTACTCTTTCACCATAGTTACTTCTCTCTTTTTTCGTCCCTTTTTGTACCAAACTGGCTATCTATCTACTTTCTAACCTCCATTATTCTGATCTCAGCTTTCCATGTGATGGGATTTCCTTTGATTTCCATAGCCTTGCTACTTCTATCTGGCTGCCGTTTACGAGGTATAAGGGAATTCTCCCGCTCCCTCCTTTCCCTCAAGGTTCGTAGACTATTTAAAGATATAGCTGTGGATTTAATGGGTATTTAAGGTAGTTACTCTGCATTGTTGAAACTGTTTACAGCTTTCCAGAATCCTTTGATTTCTTGCAGCCCCACCACATGTGGTACAATGTCCTTTGATGTTTATTACATCTCAGCATAGGCCCTTCACTCGTCTAACACATCTTTTTAGTCTCACCCTATGGGGTAATGTAACCATCTGTTCATAACTTCAAGTGATTTTCTTTCCAAACTTGGGTACCGTGAATTATTCAGTTCTTTGCCATGCTTTTTGCCCACTCTCATAGTAATAATTGTTCCCCAATCCGTTTACCATTAATCATGTAGTCTTTATGTATTTTGTCCAATACTCTCTTCAATACTTAACTTATAAAGCCTTGCCTATTTTCCCTTTATCCGTTGCAAATGCTATTATTAATTCATTAAATTCTGTTTCAAGCCCTTTGTTTTAAAATCATTTTTT
The DNA here is from genome assembly GCF_019175285.1 of Sceloporus undulatus. Classification (NCBI taxonomy): domain Eukaryota; kingdom Metazoa; phylum Chordata; class Lepidosauria; order Squamata; family Phrynosomatidae; genus Sceloporus; species Sceloporus undulatus. Next base: position 109,086,845 of record NC_056523.1, read on the forward strand.
AATTTCGGACTTACAGTTGTAGGTAGTTGAACCACGTCAAATCGAAACCCTCTTTCTTTATATTATTCCTACTGTTTCAAGGAATTCCTCCCTGCTTGTTCCACTATTATCATATTTTATAGTTATCCATCTCATTGGCCAGTCCATCTTCCAAAGAAGGCTTTCTTGGGGGTGAAAAGTCCATGCCGGCTAAATGAAACTTACAAATATTTAAAAAATTGTTCCCTGTTTTCCCGCAGCGCTCTTTCGAATGGGCTGATGTTGCAAATCGACGATTTTCTCCAGGTTTCCTAACCTACAAAGCGTGCCAGCCCATCTTAGCTGTCGCCTTCTAAGTTTAATTATATTTGCGTTGTCTACCTGTATCATGCTTTGCAAACCACATTAAGGAAAAAGGTCCAGTAATACTTTTTAGATATTGAAAGCCATATCTCTGATTTCCCTTCTTGCACACCTGCCAATTTTACCTAGGGTCTTTTCCCTTCTCATAAAAATTTTTTTAAGCTCATTTTTTCCCCAATCTTAACTGGTCTATCCGATCATGACTAATGGGAGTTCTGATACATCATAACATATTTTCGGTAGGACAGTCATTTTTATGATGCCATTCTGGCCAAAAAGAGATAAATTAAATCTGTTCCACCTATTCAGACGTCCTAAACCTCTTTCCCATTTTATTATAATTATTTTGAAAATTGCAGTTGTCTTTTGCGAGCAAATCCCTAGATACTATTTTTTCTTCTTCTTTGAACCCAGATAAACGATTGTGATTTTTTCTACTTCTTTTGGGGAAGTTTTAGTCAACATGATGTTTGCTTTATTCATTCAAGCTGAATAGATTTAAACAAGTTTACTCTTTCTTTATCTCCTTTATACTTGACCGTGCGATCCTATAATTAGAGCCACGTCATCCGCAAAAACTTTCATTTTAAGTTCCGTTTTCCCCTTTTTACAGCCTCTTATCTGATCATTTAACTGAATTGCAGAAATTAATATTTCTATTGCAATCAGAAACAATACTGGCGAGATAGGGCAACCCTGTCTGACTCCTCTACATACTGGGAACTCCTGAGATCTTTTTCCATTCACTATTACCCTTGCTGATTGTCTGACATAAGTCTGTTGCATCACAGCAATAAAATTTTCTCCAAAATCTAAGCTCTTTAATACCTTAAACAAAAAATCCCATTTCAAATGGTCAAAAGCTTTTTCCATGTCGAGGGCTATTAAAGCAAACTTCTTCTCGTTGTTGGCATGATAGTATTCTAGACAATTTAAGATTGGTCTTATATTATCCCTAATCTGTCTTCCTGGTAGGAGTCCATTCTGTTCTGTTCCTATAGTCTGAGATAGGATATTCTTTAGTCTAGATGCCATGATGGCTGTAAATATCTTATAGTCTACATTGAGTAGGCTAATTGGACGGTAATTTGACATCAACTCGTGATCCTTGCCCTCTTTGGGTATCAAAGATATAGTTGCTTTTTCCCATCTTTATTAGATTTTCTTGCACAGCATAATTCTTAGAGTATTTCATCCTTTTTGTCCAATTTTATTCCCATTGTGAAAGTTGGATGTTATGTCCTTAATCTTGCACCCATTTGATTATACAGTTTGATATTTTCTTGTTCCAATTCTTGTAATAATAATTGATAAATTTTAGGAATTTCTTGATTGCCTTCTTGTTTGATGATTTTTTTTCAAATTCTATCTCTCCTTTTTCTATTCCATACAACTTCACTTCTTGACTAAATCTTTCTTTTATACTTCTGTATAAAAACAAATTGCAATTATATCCTTCTGTGTGTAATTCTTCTTCTGTTTTTAATCTTCTTTGATTATTTTCCATTTTAGCTATATCTTCATAAGTTAGCCGCTTTTCACACAACATTTTCTCATTTTTGAAGAAAGCTTCATAAATTGATACCCGTAATGGGATTTTAATAAACCATCTTTCTTTCACTTTTCACCTCACATGGTATATTGATTGCTTTATAAGGTGGTTATTAAATTCCTTATTCACTTTTACTTTATCATAGAACAGATATCCATGTTGTCCATATATTAAGCCAGCTCCTTCCAAGTTTATAATTTTGCTTCTCCTTAGTTAAATCCAACTTAGGGTCCAATTTAAAATCGAAGAATAATAGTACAATTTAAAATCTGGTTAAAGATGTAAATCTTTATAATTTCATTCTTGCAGGTAAGAATGAATAGTTTTCCCCCTTTTTTCTTCATTGCAAGAAAGTTGTCAAAAGCTGCACTTTTTAAAGACTAGTCACAGTTGGGGACTTGTTCTGCACAAGTTCAGAAAAGAAAACAGCATTTTCTGCACAGAAAACCACAGGTTCTGTTCCATTTCCTATATGAAAATATCATTTTCTGTAAAGAAAATGCTGGGGGGGGGGTGAGAAGGTAAATGGTTTTCTGTGCAGAAAATGTCATTTTCCACATATAAAGCTGCATGCATTTTTCATACAGAATAGGCATCTAGCAGTGAAAATTCTTGCCCAACTACACTTCTTCGCATCCAAACACCTCCCCTCCCAATATTATTTAATATTCTTCTGTTCCTCCTATGAGGTTGATGGACAAAGATAGGCTTTTGGCTTGATGCAAGATGGCACATATGTCTGTTGTTGATAAGCATATTATTTGCATGTAAACAGATTTTTTTCCTTCAAGTAACCATAGAGATCCAGCACTGCCCTGTGGGAAAGTGGGAGGAAGGCAGAAACCTATTTATTAAGGTAATTAGAAAGCTATTTATTAAGGGATAGTGACCGTCATAATTTGATGTGGAACCCTGTGCAAAATATATTCTGTTTGTACAGTAGGAACAAATAGAATATTAGAAAACATGGGGGGGGGGCAGAATAGTTTACTCACTGAAAACTTAGTTTTAACATGCACCAGTACATGGACTTAACCAGGATTAAGTTAGCAAGGCTGTTCTTGAACTGCACTAATTAAATGCTTCCCCTAAAAATATCCTTGGACATTAAAAAAAAAAATGCATGTCTGAAAAGACTGTGAACCTAGCCTTCTGCCTGACATTCTGCAAGCAGGGATATGTGTCCATGTGGTGGCTTTCCAATGGGTAAGCCACCACAGCAATTTGAAAGTACTTCCTTACAAACAGCACACAATAGGCAGATGTAGTGTTGTGATGCCACTAACTGATGAACTTTAAAAGGTATTCAACAAAAGCACGGGAGGGCAATAATTCTCTCAGATCTAAAACGCATTGCAGAAATAATCCAGTTTGAGCCACTTTAATTGCCATGGCACAATGCCAGGGAATTCTGGGAACTGTAGGTTTGTGAGACAGTTAGCCTTTTCTGTCAGAGAGTTCTGGTGTCCCAATAAACTACAATTACCAGGATTCCCTAGCAGTTAAAGCGGTCTCAAACTGGATTATTTCTGCAGTGTGCTTTGGACCCCAGTGGCTAGTGGCTGTAATAGCCAAAAGAAACCTCCACTTCAGAGGCAACCTGCCTCTAGATATGAGCTGCTGAGGAGCAAACAAAGGAAGGAACCCAGAGCTTTCTGTCTGAAAATGAAGAATCAGATCAACACAGTTTTAAATTGATTCCAGTCCAGTCAAACCCATAATTTGTGATGCAAACACTGAAAAGCATAGCAATGAGAAAAAAAAGTCAATAAATTTTGTTTTTCTGGTTTTGTTGTACCATGAGTTGTATTTCCATTATTCAACAACACTAATAGGATTTAAAGGGAATAGAAGCAAAGAGAGAACTTGAAGCTACTTGCTTTTACCAATAACTTGCATCTGAAAAAGAGGCTTGAAAACTGCTCTTTTTAAGGTGAAGCCTTTGTTATTGATGTTGCAAACTTCAGTGAAACAGCCCAGCCTTTCTTTATGTTATGCATGCATGGGGCATACAAAGAAACAGCTTTCCCTTTTTTTCTAGTCCAAGCCTAGCCTGCTGACTGGCCTGCCTACTTTAGTACAACTTTCATGCTAGGTTGCTAGGACACTTGAAACACATTCACATATCCTCCAACATTTCACAAATGCAAAATAAGACACAAGCGTTTAGTCAGGGTGGCAAAAGTTATAAATGCAGAAGAATGTACAAGCTAGAAGAAGGTACAACAGCTTGCTTTTGCCTGAGCCTTACTGGGAAGGGAAAGATTCCCCTTTTATTTCCTGTCCTCCGGTGAATTGAATGCAAATTACTTTTTCACACTCAACTTTGGCCCTGTACAGGCTGGCAAAAAGCACTGGACTGTGGGCGGAGTCAAGGGTGAGTGTCCTGACGCTCAACACCCTAATGCCACCACCAGAGTGCCATTTTGGCATGCACCGGTCCACATGGCATGCACCATGATGATCTACTTCCAGTGCTACATGTATCTGAAAAAGTGGGACTACAGCAGATTCATTGAGATTGTCCCTGCCAAATCGAGACAGATTGAGGGTATGCACTCAGCTGTGACCATCTGAGTTAATAATTGGTTATGCTTTGCAAGCAGGAGGGCCCCACACCTCTGAGCTGATGTGATAATCACAGAATCCTACAGAACACAATTGGAGAATTGGAAGAGACCTCAAGGGCCATCACATCCAACCCCAATACACAATCAAAGCACCCTTGACAGATGACTATCCAGCCTCTGTTTAAAAACCTCCAAAGAAGGAGACCCCATCACTCTTTGAGGCACCATATACCACTGTTGAACAGATAACTGCCAGCAGGTAGTTCATCCTAATGTTGAGGTGCCATCTCTTTTCCTGTAGTTTGAATCCATTGCCAAGGGTTCTATTCCTGATGGTGGAACCTGGATAGATTTATTTATTTATTCATGTAACACTTACAGGATGCTGTACTGTTCTCTCTTAGGTTGGAAAGGTGATGGTAAGAGGTATGGTACTGTTGCATTGGCCCAACTCTTCAAGGCCACTATGCACTGCATTCCACTATAGCCACTCCTGCTGAGAGGGTTCCTCTCAGCCTCATCCACCAGTCCTATTTAAAAGAGAAGTTGCTTCTGTTCACCTGCTCTGGATCATAAGTTTCCTAGGCCTGCCAGAAAACTCAGAGAAATCCTATGGGCACACTAAGCCAGTGTAAATCCAACAGTATTGGAGAAACAGGCTGCTTGGAGTTGTTGGATTTAGTCTTGCCTTCCGTCACTGCTTCTATGTGAGCCTGGAAAAGTGCAACTGTTAGTGTTATGCACCAACAAGATTCCAGCCTTGTAGAGCTGTGTAGCTGCTTGACTGGCACCCAACTGGCTCAGTAAGAGGCAACAAGCTCTTATCCCTAGGGCTGGTACTACCATTAGGCAGAGTGAGGCACCTGCCTCAGCTGGTTGATGTTAGGAAGAGCTGTTGTTCCTTAGGCTACTGCCCATTCTTTTCTCTTGAAGAACAGAACTGTATGCACCAAACAGCCTCTCTGTGGCGCATTACAGATGGGCAAAAAGGGCTGTGTTCATGACGTCATGAAGGTGTAGCCTTTAGATAGCCCTTACCTGAATGCCACCATGAACGCGCCGGCTGTATGCCCCAAGCGGGAAGAAGCGGCATTAAAAAGGTGCTGCTTTTTCCGCTTCTTTTTGATAAGCGGCGTACGTGTGCATCTCCGTATATAAGCTGCTTCACCGGTACGCCACAATTGTCACACTGCAAATTTAAGTTGCCCATCTAGAAGCTCCGTGTCTGCTGCGTCGCATAATGAGTCGGGGTCCCAGGACATGCGCGGTTTGCAGTCAGGCTTTAATTGCAGCGTCAGATGCCATGCAGCTGTGGAAGCTGCAGCACAGCTGCATTCTATTTTAATGCTCGTAACCCTAACCCTAGAGCCACATGTGCGCATGCGCTGCTAGAATTGCAGGAAGTTGTAAGTTTTGCCGGCAGATGTTTTGGTTGTAGAAAGTGATAAGGGAAAGTTTGGAATTTAAAGTGAACCCCTACACACATTCCTGCGCCATTTTCACCTGGGGAACGGGCACAGTTCGGCTGCTCCTGGCACAGCTGTGTGGCGGCCCCCCTTTGCTACCAGGCAGGATGGCACAGCCATCCACCAGCACCTCGAAAAAAGGGAGGGGGACGTCTTGGTCTCATGTGGAGATGGCTGACCTCATAGCTATATGGTCACAGCCAAATATTCTGCAGAAGTTGGACCAGTCCTACCTGAATTCCGAGACATATCGAGACGTGGAAGAGGCCATGAAGGCCAAAGGCCACAACAGAAGTTGGGAGGAGTGTCGCCGAAAATGCAAATTGCTGAACTCTCAATTCAAACTATACAGAGATGCCCAGGCGAAAGGTACTAAGAGTGCCACCCCCCTGCTCTTTTACAAGGAGCTGCATGCTTTCATTAAAAGTGATGGAAGCATCAGACCCAACAGACTAGCCACCAGTGGGGAGCGTGTGAGGGTCCCGGTGGGCCAGCCAGCCAGAACGGAACCTGTGGTGGTGGTGGTGGAGGAGGAGGAGGAGGAGGAGGAGGAGGAGACTCCAGAGCTGGAATGTTCCCAGGACCTTTTGATGCCCTCTCACGGTAAGATGGGCCAGGGCCCCTGGGGGAAAGGGAGGGGGAAAATGGGAGAAGGGGAAGATGTGGCCCCGGGGTGGGCACAGGGCAGAGATGACCCTTGTCACTTGTCATACAGATGAGCAGCAGGAGGAACACCCTGACTCGGGCGATTCCTCCAGCAGCCAGCGACCTCTGGACCCCCGCGCCCTGCTCAGACGAATGTCTGCTGGGGACGGGAGCTCCAGAAGCAGACCACCATCTCGTGCTGGATCCTCTTCCACGACCAGCAGCTACCGTGACCACTCACCTGTCTCCCGGGCCAGTGCAGCCGCCAGCGATGGCAGTGAGGCCGAAGAGGCTATGCAAGGTAAACCCTATGTTTATGTTGACAACAAATGTATAGTGGAGCAAGTGCGGCTCAATAGGGCAAACTGCATGGCTCAATTGCGCAATTGTGGCATTGTTTCTTTCACTGCTTGCTATGCTGGTATGTTTGCAAGGTTGCTGGGCCAGGGATCATGTGGAAGTAGGATTGTGAGTGTCCCTGGCATGGTCATGTGCTGCATGTGTCCCACTTTCCTAAGGCACCCCTCCCTTGCCCGTAACACTCTCGTTTCCCCACGCCCTTAGTTTGAAACTCTACCCTTCGCCACATTGGGGAAGCTTTGAGTGAGAGTTCCTGCATGGCAGAATGGGGTTGGACTAGATGGCCCTCAGGGTCTCTGCTAACTGTAGGCTTCTATGACCCTCTCGTTGTATGTCCAATAGTAGGAGGAGGAACAGAAGAAGAAGAAGAAGTAGCTCCAGCTAATCCCATAGCTGCCATGACACCAGAAGAACGGCTTGCAACAAAGAAGAAGAGGGTGTGTCCGTCAGCAGCTACAAGAACTGTGGCGGCAGTGGATCAGCTCAAGGCTTGCTCAGCAGAGCACATGGCAGCACTCGTGGAGCAGGGGCAGCGAGCCTCTCAGGAAAGGGAGAGGGGCAGACAGTCCCGCAGGGAGATCATGGAAAGGGCACTGGAATTGCAGCAGAGGGCCGTTCAGAACCAGGAGAGATCAATGGATAGGTCAGACCAGGAGCAGAGGTGACTCAACACCACCTTGGAAGCGCAGTCTGCTCTGATGGGGCAGATGGTGGAGATCATGAGGGGAGGGCAGGGTGGCACAAGATGCAGAAGGGTACGTAGGGAGCAGAGTGGAAGAGGCAGGGCTGTCCCCAGGGTCATGGAGGAAGGGGCTGGGCAGCAGGAGCCCCCAGCAAGAGCAATCCTTCCAGCTGAGGAGCAGGGAGTTGCAATGGAGGTAGAGCTGTCTCAGCAGCCTCTTGCTGGGCTATCCTCCAGCCTCTTCAGTGACACAGTGGCAGTCCCACCGCCCACTACTCACCTCCAAAGGCAAAGGGCAACTAGAGGGGGCCTGGGATCAAGGGGCAGGGAGCACTGACAAGGCATTAGGTCCCATGATGTCCCATAAAGACATCATGTTGCTTCCCAGGGTATGTGTTCCCTCCCAGCCCTATCTATTCTATTCTACCCTTCCTCTTCCCTCCTCCCACCATGCCTGCCTCACTGGTCCCCTAAACCAGCAATGTCCAAACTCTGTCCTTACAGGTGTTTGGACTTCAGCTCCCAGAATCCCCAGCCACCTTGCCCTGTGGTCTGGGATTCTGGGAGCTGAAGTCCAAACACCTGGAAGGACAGAGTTTGGACATTGCTACCCCACAGCACTCCTGCCTAGGATTAGAATACACAGTTGCGCATAAGCTGTCACATCCTCACACACAGGCACACTGCCGCACTTGCGCACAATGAAAGACACAATTTTTTTTAAAAAAAATAAGCTTTTTTATTACAATTAAAAACTTTAACTATTTACAATATATACAAATCAGGGAAAGAGTGGTGAAGGGTGGTGGTGAAGGGGGATGGCAGGGGGGCAGGGAAGGGAAGCTGCTTCAGGGAGGGGGAAGGGGGGCTGGGGTGGGCAGCCAACGGAGGATCTCTTGCAGGGTCTGCTCAATGGCCTCCACTCTCTCCCCCATCTTCACCATTGCCTCCTCCATGGCAGACAACCTCCGCTCAGTCCGCTGCTCTGCAGGGGAAAAAGAAACAGGATGGTTAGAAGCAGCCTGTGGACCCCATCACCCACTCCCACAGGCAGGGTTTCTGGGTGCCCCCACTCCCTTCCCTGGGTTCACCTCCACACTTACCTCGCTGCCGGGCTTGGATGAGGTGATCCATGGCCCTGGCATCCAGGGCCAAGTCCCCTGGCTCCCCAGGCAAGCGGCGGCTCGGGCCAAGCTCCTCTTCCTCCAAGCGGCGGCAACAGCAGCAAGGACATCAAGCCCTGCCAAAGGGGAAGAAAAGGCCCAAGTTAAGTCTGCTGGCATGGCAGAGGAGGACACAAGTGTCATGGGGGCTGCAGTCAGGCAACCCCCACCCCTCACCCTGGGGACCTACCTGCCACCAGAGGAGCCTGCTCTGGCTGCGGAGGGGCCACAGCAGCTGGTCCTGGCTGTGGTCCACCCTCGGGGACATCGTCATCCCCTGAGGATGGTGGAGAGGGTGACCTGGCACGGTGCCCTCCCTCCCTCCACCTCTGCCTCGGCTGCACACCTGCAGAAGGGAAGAGGAGGGATGGCATTGGCACCATACAGGAAGGAGGGGAGGGCAAGGGAAGGGTCAAGGGGGGTAGGACAGGGCATGGCAAGAGCTCTGACTTACCTGGAGGACGGCAATCTTCTGCTCTCGGCCTATCTCCCCTGATCCACAGGTCCTTCAGCCGCGCGAAGAATGGTGGCCGCTTGTCAACCGGGGGGTCCTCTCCGAAGTCCTCAAGGGTTTCAAAGAACGCTGCCTTCAGAGTTTTAAACTTCACTCTGCATTGGTGCAGCGTTCTTTGAAACCTTTGGTCTCGGAGGGCACGAGAAGACTCGAGGAAATACCCCCGGTTGGGCTTGTTGGTGCTGGCCATCACCCTCCGAGCGGCTGCCTGTGGCATCAGGGAGTCCAGGAGGATCCCGACCTCCTCGTCTGTCCAGTAGGCGATGCAGACCGGGACCCTCCTTCGTGGTGCTGCCATCGTGATCACCGTCCTGGGGTCTTGCACAGTTGCGCACGGGTATATATGGGCACCTGCGGCTGAGAGCCATTAGGCCAAGGTGGTCCCAGGCCAATGAAAGCTCTCAGAGGAGCAGTTTGAATCTGTCCCCCAATAGATGCCCTCTGGGTGCCCTATTGTTACATTCAAATGGGCCATTAGGAAAGCTTGAGTTTGAAGGGGATTGATACATTGTCAAAGAGGCAATTGGCAGTTGGAGCTGATGTATCTTTTTGACCCGGGAAAACAGGCGCCAGGAGACCTTTTGTGTGTGTGTGTGTGTGTGTGTGTGTGTGTCCCTCAGGCACATTGCAAAACATGCCCACAGCACAGAGCAAGAATGTGACACAGACTGTGGATAATGGGATACATTTATTCAGGTGCTTATGCTATTACAGTACAATGCACTCTGACATCACAGATGATGGCACAGGAGCCATGCTTCAGATTCTCCTTGTCAGAAAGAAGTCTGCCAGGGCATTCCTCACAGTCTCCCCTTCTTTCTGCTTGGCTTTTTCTTCATCCGCCGTGATTGCTTCCAGGGTGGGCAGTACAAAACGGCGTCTATATCGCGTCCCCTCATCCAGGACCCTGCTCTTGGTCTCACAGATATTGTGCAGAATGACGCATGAGGCAAGGATGGGCACCACTTTCTCCTCTGCCACCAGGAGTGGGGCAATGAGACAGCGCCATCTCGCCTTCAATCTGCCAAACGATCTCTCCACGGCCCCCCTCAAGCGATTCAACTTCTTGTTGAAGAGCTTCTGTTTGGGAGTGTGGGGGACTTTGAAGGGTGTCATGAGTCACTTCCGAATGGGGTAGGCACAGTCAGCCAGTATCAGGGGCCCGATCTGCTGGCCTCTGATGTTGATGCTGGGGTTCCCTTGCACATAGATGCCAGCCTCGAAGATGAGAGAATTCCGTGCCACCCTGGCATCGTGGGCTGACCCATGCCCTCCGAGCTCCATGTCCACGAACCTTCCTGTGTGGTCACATGTCCCTTGCAGGATGACAGAATAGGAGCCCTTTCTGTTGACATACGCATTCCTCTGCCCCAAAGGTGGTATGATCAGGCAGTGGCACCCGTCCATGAGGTCAACCACTTGTGGGAAGCCGCACCGACCAAAGGCATCCATAATCTGTGGGGGAAAGGAAGGGGGAGAAACAGAGGAATTGACATGACAACTCTTTTACACTTGCGCAACTGCACCATAGCAAGAATAGCAAATGTACAGTGAGGGGGTGACATTTGACACAGAATATCACAGAGCTGCCAAAGATTAAAGGGAAGGTGGTCTGGCTGTCCCTACCTCGCGTGCGTACCCCAGGTACACGGTACGTGTCAGCAGCAGCTTCTCCATGGCCAGGGCAAACTACACCACGATTTCCCCCATGGTGGCAATGCCAGCCCCAAACAGCGCAACCATCACAACATAGCTGGATTTGTGTGCTAGTGAAAAGACACCAATGGCCACTCTCTTTTCCACCGGGATGGCTCTCCTCATCACTGTGTCTGACTTCTCCAGTTCTGGGTGCAGGATGCCTACTAGTCTGTGGAAGAGGGCACGGGGCATTCGGAAGAAATACCTCCATTGCTCGTCAGATCATATGGTTGAGACAAAGTTGTCCCACAAGTCTTGTGATGTAGGGACTCTCCACCAGCGGCAGAGCCGCGCCACTCAGGCCAGGGCCATGGCACCGCCAACAGCACCCTGATGAACCGCTATGACACCCACTACCGCCCTTCGCTGTTCTGTGTCATCATCATCATCATCATCATCATCACTGCTGCTGTCAGCCAAGTCTAAAGCTGTGGTTGAAATGGATGATGGGACCTCCATTACTGCGGCAGTGGGGGCGGACCGGGCAGCGGTGGCAGTGGCGACAACTGTGGCTGTGCATTGCATATTCAGTAAGAGCGTGGGGACCAAAGGAGTGGAGGCATCCATGATGCCGATGACACTGGCACCGCACAAGCGGACAAGGATGCCAACATCAGCTGATCACCAGCTGGCAGGAGGCCACCTTTGTTCTTGGGTAGGGCGGGAAAAAAAGTTTAAAGGGGCCTGAGTGCTTTAAATGTGCACATGCGCATTCCACAGCCGGCCAAAGAGAAATTGCCGGCCGGTGCTAGACTGCCACAGTTGCGCACTTCTCAGCCGGCAAAAGAAAAAAAAAGCCACGTTTTTGGCCGCCCATGTGGAAGCTGCCTCTCTCTTTGCAGCGTCCTGCGAGGCAGCGGTATGGAAGCTACGGGTCAGAAACGGCCCCAGGTGAGGCGTCTTCACTGCCCCCGGTGTGGAAGCCCCATACACCTGAGCCACGCCCCTGGGGTGGGTGGTCTCTAGGCTCCGTATTTAGGGGAAGACACCTTCAAGACGTCTTCCCCTGCCCGTCTGTAACGCACCTATGTGATCCTAAACTAGCCTGCTTCCCACATGCCTGGTGGACAACTCTGTTCCACTGCTAGTATTTAAGTGAGGTCCAACTGCCAGTGTAATCAGCTTCGGTATGTGAAATGGAAGGCTCTGTCATTTCATTCCTTGCACCAGGCAGCAAAATTACTTGAGAGGGCACTGTTTCCCTATCTCTGGTGCCACTGTGTTCTGTTGTACTAAAATTTTCAGTCCTTGAAAAATCAGGAGTACTCTTGATTTTGGGTACAAAATAAGACTTTATGTCTCACCTAGTCTTCTGGAAAGTCATGACTTTCCAAATAAATACAAACCACTAATTAATTTGATACAAGTAAAATAAGAATAGCCACAGCCATTACCAGTTATATCATTTTGATCTTCATGGGGATGTCGCTGAATTAGTCTTCCCTTCTGCATGTCCATGGAAATGGCATATGTTTGAACCAAATGGGTGATTTTCTATTGCAAGTACCTCCAGCACAGGGCACTTTAGACCCTGCTGCTTTTTTTTTTTTTTTTTTTTTTGGTTTGTTGCAAATCCTCCTCTGAATAATACGGGCCGGGGGGGGGGGGGGGGCTGTGTGCACCACTGAATATGTAGAACCTTGCCTCGGTGCATCAGGTGCACTAAGTGAAATTTCAGTCACCCCTTAAACCCTCTACCCCCCAGTGCTGATTGTGGTCATGTAAAGAAACATCTGTTTGTAGCCTGTGGTGAGATGGCAAGTCAAAAATTCCCATGCCCCTTTAACTGTTCTGGAAATTCAGAACAACTTGGTAGTACAGGCCCTTACCATCTACTAGATCAGAGTCGTCCACATAGCTCAGTACTGTCTATGGTAGGGCTGGCAAACCACTCATCCTCCCAATGCTATTTCAATCCAGTTTCCACCAGGCCCAGCCTAACCACCCTGCCCAATGGTGAGGTGCAATGGGAGTGGTAGTTTATTAACATCTGGAAGAGCAAAGTTTCTCCACCTATAGTTTATACCAAGGGGGGAAACTGTGTGCCTTCTAGGCTGCAAGCAGATCTTTGAAGATCCAGTGTGTGGCATTTGAACTCATTACCACCACTCTCCAAGGTCCCAGCAATACCCCCCCCAAAAAAAAATTAGCTTTAAAAGGTAATTTTGTGGAGACTGTAAAATGTTGTCTCCACCCTACTCCACTAAACAGAATGATCCAGTGGCATTGTCATGCCCAGTTGCCAGAAATGGTGGCCACAAAGAAATACCACAGGGCTCCAGAGGAGCTGAAAATAGGAAAGTGCCACCCTCTGGAGGGTACTCACCAGGTTTTTGCTTACACTAAATGGTGTTGGTGGCATGTGCAGTTTCAGGCTTTCGAAAAAAGGATTCTTTCACAGCTTTATGAAGGACCTTCACATTCACATCATGTGTTCTTTCATGGAGTTATATCTGATTGATAACAGCCAATTCCTACAGGGCGGGAATCTCCTGGCTGGTGCAGCCAACATATGGTTAATCGGCCATCTGTTTCCAACTTCTCATTCATGCTGAATAAATAGCAGTTCTCAACACCTCTTGTGAGAGTACAATATAAAGATGTAAAATACATACACCGATTAAGTATTAAAAGGACTCAAGCTCAGATTCACAGACTTGTTTAACACTTGGCTAAGCATCACTTAGCATGGCACTGCCCCAGTGATTCTTCTCTAAAGTGGAATGGCTTCAGTTTGCCCCATGGGAGCAGCAGTCATTACAATTTGCAATTATTAGACTAAATCAGTTTCTAGGGAGCCAGGCAGAAAAGAAGCCAATTTCATTGATGATTGAACAGCCCCATCTTGTTCTTATTGTTGTTGCTATTGTTGTTGCTGCTCGTATCGCTATTATTATAGCTAGTAATCATGACATTAGCTAAATGCACAGTATGCCAAACATTATATATCACTTAAGGGCAAAAGTGCTTCTAACAAATATTAACTGGAAACTTAGTGAAATGGATTCAAAGACCCTATTCCTAACTAGCCATGAGCTAAGAAGGACTCATATACAAGTCTGACTCCCTCAAGGCTCCTTTATGCAGCCATTCCAAATGTGGCCATGCTAATGATGAGATATCACTTCCAGGACTAGAAGTAGTGGGAAGGATGTTGTCTGAGGCAGTTGCCTTGCTCTGTTTAATGGACTGTTCCTGGATCTGGGAAATCATCAAGATACCCTCTCCCTGCATGTTCCTACCTCACCATCTACATCTCTGGCTGACGTCTTGCATCTCCAACAACTGAAGTTTTGTTGGGGATACTCAAGAATAGGATTCCCCTTTTTGTAACTTTCAGACTATGGGATGCTGTCCTAGTATGGCTTTTTGAATACTGTCACTATTGGTCTTCCAATGGTTACCTAAGGCCTGACTCTTTTTCACAGTTTTTGAGATAAGGCTTAGATCCAGACTATCTGAAAGTCAGTATCTTCCCATATGAACCTGCTGGAGCTCTCAGTTTAGGCTTTCTTTCAGTCCTGCCTCCATCAGAGGCTTCCTTGGTAAGGATACAAGAGAGAACCTTCACAGTGTCTGCTTCCACCATCCATAACTCTGTTCCACAGGCGGTGAGGTTGGGCCCCTCCCTGTTCTCCTTTCATTGGCAGGTGATGACATTTTTGTTGAAGTGAGTTTTTAATATGTAACCATACCAGGGAATCCTTTTAAAAAAACCTGGAGTGTGCCTCTTATTTTTTAAACTTTTATATATTCTAAAATAATTTTACATTGTTTAAATTGTGACTATTTTAATTGTTCCTAAATCTGCACTGCAGATTATAATTGATTTCCTTCTGTGAGCCACTTTGGGTCCCAGTCTGGGAAAAAGGTGGCATATAAATAAAATAAACAAAGAAATAAATTAAATTAAATACAAATCCTCTTTAAAAACAAACAGCCAGCTTCTGCTTACAAAATGATCTTCAATATCTATATGGGGAGTTGTTTGTTAATATGGGATTGAACTATAACTTTCCATCAGGGGAACTCTGCTCCTTGGGTTATGCCTGACAGTAGAAAAAGAGTGGCATGATTTTTGTCAGCTCCCCTTTTCTACTGCAACCTCTACCCCCCCCTTAAAATCTTGTCTGGGGGGCTACTGGAACCTCCAAAGCAACCTGGTGTTGCTAGGAATTTTTGAATTAATGTGTGCAAACTGAAGGCTTAGCCAAATTGAGCTTTATTTATCTAAAGAGCATGCACAGTGCAAAGAGAAGCATTGCAACAGAGCATGGAAAGAACAGAATTTAATTCTTGTCTATTTGCCAGACCTTAGAGTACATTTCCTAGGGCCCATTTAGTTGTTAAGCAACATCACCTCATGTTTGTACTCAGCACTGTTAATTACCTCTGCATCCTGGGTGACCTCTGCCAGTGCATGGCCTCACTGCTGCAAAAGTCTTAAGAACACAGTTAACCCTTTAGAAGCACTTGTTCAGGTGTAATTACAAACAAGGGTGTTCAGACACTTGGGAAGTTTAACACAGGGATGGGGATATGCAAGGGGAAAAGCAGTGAAGATTGTGAAGTCGAAGGCTTTCATGGCCAGCATCCATAGTTTTCTTGTGGTTTTTCAGGTTATGTGGCTATGTTCTAGAAGAGATTATTCCTGACGTTTCGCCAGCATCTGTGGCTGGCATTCTCTGAAGATGAAAAAGTGCAGGACAGGATGCCCTTCCATTTATTAAAGGACAAATTGGGATGCAAGCTATAATGCTTTGGTTTGGTTGTGACTCCTGTTGTATAAAGTGTTGGTATGTCATATGAATGAAAGTTAGCCCTCTTGCAGGTCTTTCAGATAGAAAAGCATGTTCACACACAGGTTAGTCAAAAACTATGGGGTTTTCTTGGCAAGAGTTGTTCAGAGGGGGTTTGCGATTACCTTCCTCTGAGACTGAGACTTGCCCAAGGTCACCCAATGGGTTTCCAAGGGCGAGTGAAGATTCAAACCCTGGTATACAGAGTCAGAGTCCAACATGCAAACTATTACACCATGCTGGCTCTCTGTCATCAGCTTAGATTGAAGCATATACATGAATAGTCAAAGAGGCAGAGGCAGAAAGCTCAGCCTCTCCACACATTTACCTTGCCAAAGGAATTATGGCATACCAAGGGCAATGGAAGTACAAAAGTGCCATTTTTGCCTTTGACTGTCAACCTCATGGTCACTTTGAAACACTTAAAAATATCCATATACATAATTTTAGATGGCTCAGAGGCACAACTAAATGCTAGAAAAGGCTTCCATTTCCTTTCAAGTGAGTGAGAATAATGTAGCATGACTGCTTCTTCTAATCTTCTTCTGATTCAAGGAAACAGCCCAGTCTTCAGTGTAAGGGGCTGCTTCCCTTCAAAGCCCTCATGACCCACTGAATCAGCCAGCCATGCTAGAGGTAAAACACATACATAATTTCCCATTGATTTTAATTGGGAAAGACAGACAGTCCAAGCATATTTGGTGCCTCCTGTAGGTAGCAGCACCACAAATGGTCTTTAATACCCTGTATAGCATTTCTGACTAACAGCCAGAAGACATTAGGGCTTGTCTCCTTCACTATGTGGCACATCAAATACAAGAAGAAATCATATGCAGGTTTGTTTGTTTGTTTATGTTCATCACTTTCCTTCCTTTGCCAAGCTGTCCTCAGTCTTAGAATGCAGTATTATTGTATTATTGTTGTTGTTGTTACACTCATCCCTCTCCATTTGCGGACTTGGGATCTGAAGTTTTGGTCCTTCGCACACGGCAAGTGGGAAGGGACAGAATGGGGCACGCCCCCCATTATAACCAATGGGGCTTGAATATCTGCGATATTTCTGATTTGCGAAACTTCAACTAGTTCAAAATATAGCAGCCAGATTGGTCACTGGAACAGCCATATAACACAGGTTTTAAAATCCCTTCACTGGCTGCCCATTAGTTTGCGGGCACAGTATAAAGTATTGGTATTGATCTTTAAAGCTCTTTGTGGCCAAGGTCCAACCTACTTGTAGGATCGCCTTCTTCCATATGACCCACCCCGCACACCTCTGGGAACAACCTACTGCAACCAAAAAAGACTAAACTGGCTGCAGTTACCCAGAGGGCCTTATCATCTGCCGCTCCCAAACTATGGAATGGCCTGTCAGATGAGATCTATTATTATTATTATTATTATTATTATTATTATTATTATTATTATGTTTATTTATATAGTGTCATAGGCTTTACATAGTGCTTTACAAAGGAGGAAAATAACGATCCAAAAGTAAAAACAAAATCTTCCTATGGTGAACAATCTAAAACCACAAACAAGATTATAAAATTAATAAAGTATTACTGACACATTACTACACTTGATGGCTTTAAAAAGGCCATCAAGACATATCTCTTCTGACAGGCCTTCCCTGAATAATACACTCAGTCCCCCCACTGATATTGACTATCATTCTGATCACTCCCTACTGGTTATTTAAGATACCCACTTCTTCCTGTCTCAGTTGTTTTTAATTAATGGTTTTAATGATTTCTTTTAAATTTCATTATTGTTATATTAGAAATTATGTTATATATGTAATGGGGGAGGAGAGGGGGGTCTTATTTATATTGTATGAATTTATTAGAGTTGTATTTTATTTGTGTATTGGATTTTATTGTTATATTATTGTATGGTATTTATTGGGATTGTAAGCTGCCTCAATCCTATGGGAAGAGGCAGGATATAAATAAAAATTATTATTATTATTATTATTATTATTATTATTATTATTATTATTATTGCAATTTAATCAGCTCAGCAGATTGAACACTTGCTGGGACAAGACATCTGGTAGAAGGCCAGGAGAGAACTGCATGTTGTAGTGGTTTGAGCGTTGCACAATAACTGTGCAGATCAGTGTTTGATTCCCTGCTGGGCTATGGAAACCTGCTGGGTAACCTTGGGTAAGTCACACATACTCTGCCCCAGAAACCCCCATTATAGGGTCACCTTAGGGTTGCCATATGTTGGAAACAACTTGGAAGGCACACAATAACAACAACAACAAAGAAGGCCCACAGACTCAACTCATAGCCCTAAATGTTAAAGTGGGGGTATCATGAGTATAACGAGGATTGCCAACACAGGCAATATTTGTAAATACACTGTGCCTAGTTGGCATAACTGGCTCCACATAGTATGCCATGTAATACATACTGTAGGCATATACAGGATATGCCTATGCAGGATAAGCATAGCCTGTTGCGATCAATGGCTGCTCCATCTGTGCTATCAGAGAAGAGGAGGCAGGAGGGCATTTGGAATAGCCAGGCTTCCAACACTTTTGTTCCTTTGGCTATGATCTGCTGCCAAGTGGTGGTTAGACGGGCCTCCCTGGGCAGGGAATTCCAAAGCCTGGGGCAGCCACTGAGAACATCCTGAGAAACCCTAGTTGAACACATAGCGGCTCCTCTCTACAAGGAATATTGGCTATAATATTGTGATTACTTGTTTTATTTCTTTGTTATTATTGTGAAGTTTATGATAATAAATACACAGCTTTCTTCAGGTGGCCATTATTGCTTGGCTTTTTAAAAATAGAAGCGGATCTGTTTTTGAAAGACTGATTTAGAATAAAAACATTTATAGCCTTCAACTGCAGGAGATCTCCCTAAAACAGTGTTGGCATAAATATCTGAATAAAGTAATATACCAGAGAGAGAGGAAAGGTAGCAGAGAATCTGGGAGGGTCTAAGAGTGAGTCAGTATCTCAAAAGACTTGTGGTTATGCATCTGCTTGGTATGCTACTGTCATATCACAAGCATGTCTTGCTGGTAGTTGGCTGAACTACTCAGCCAGGTCGACATATCCCATAGCAACACAATAGGTGAGAGCAACTAAGGTGGCAGTGTCAGTACCAACCAATTTCATTTATTGCTAACTGTGGCCGTCCTCTAATGCAAAGCCTATTGCAAATGTGTCGCATGTCCCCAAATTTCGAAAGCTATATTGTACCAGCATTGCTAAACAAGCTTTCTAAGCCTGTCACATAGCATGGGAAGATTGCCTTGGTGTTATCCTGAATACTTTTGCTCATTGTACGCTTATGTTTGTTACAGCACCTTCATGAAGTAAGTCTGAGGATTAGAATTTACAGAGTGGAAATGGCAGAGCAGAATTGCATCACATCATGCCTTGCTTATCCTCAGAATTCAGGCAGCAGGAGGAAAGTGGGTTTATTCTTTGAACCTGTTTCTAGAACTTTGTCCAGACCCAAGCAAAACAGGAAAAAAAAATGGACCAACACACACCACCACCACCACCACCACAAATCTTATTGTGAATAGTATACAAACAAACAACCAAAGGGTTCTGGCAAAACTAAAAAAGAATAACAGCAACCTGGAGCAAAAAAAAATGTAATATCTAAAAGGTAAATTACCCCACTGGAGATCTAAAAATGTTAAGGGTGAATAAAATATCCAAAAATACAAATCCAGAGAAACTAAACTCTGGTAAAAAGCCAATAAACCACAGAAAGGGTGGAAGAAAAGCCCCCCCTATATTTTTCTTTTGGCAATTATAAAACAATAGTTTTCTAAAAACAAAAGGCCAGAAGCATTTCGACCTACACTTCTTCAATGGCCTGTCAATGTTTTAAAATATGTGAAGTGTGTATAACTCCTTAGCAAACAATGGTGACTGTGGCTGAATTCAAAGCTGCAATGAGCTTGAACTGCTCTCAGAGTGTTTTATATAACCAGCTGGAGGTTCTTGAAAACAAGATGTAAATTCACCAGATATTTAAGGGGAACAGGTTTTATAGTGCCGCCTTAGAGGTAATGCTGTCTTCTTTTTGTGAAGGTCTTATATACAGAGGTTGGATGGCCATCTCTCAAGAGTGCTGTTAGTGTTTGGTATATTTCTGGCAGTGCAGACCAAATTGCCCTTGCGTTCTTCCAATTCTGTTATTATATCACTCTGGTGATTCTATGATTCTGTCCACAGGCAATTATCCGAGTCTTCCCAAACACCACTAGAAAACCTAGGACATAATCTGTGACTTGTGTCCAGGACATTTGAACAAACCAAGCTTGGATCAGAGGAAAAAGATCTGGCACGAACTCTATTGCATTTCATAATCTAAGAAGGAATACTTCCATTAACAGGTTTATTTCTGCCTTTCTCCACAGACCTGAAGGTTCTGCTCAATTCGCATCAATATGGCAGCATGGTCTTGTTTCTAAACTCTGCTCTTGTGCAAGGTTGTAGGCATTTTCTGGGATTTTTGTTAGTAGTGTTGTGTGGTGGTGAACATGTGATGCAACCTGCCTTGGAAAGCAAAGAAAGTAATTTCCAGCAAGGGCACATGAAGATGTTCATTCTTGAGGGGAAGCACAAGAGTATTTCATCTACAATTATGAAGCTCTACTTTTGGATAGGTGCTGAATCTAGGTAGTTTTCAGGCATATGTGGGAGGGGAATTCCAAATTAGATTATTATTATGATCATTCGCTGGACTCCCTGCTGGCTACTGACAGAGCGAGAAGAGAGGTGCTGCTTTAAATTAAGGCACTACTTGGCGAGCAGTACAGACCTTCTTTTTCAGAATCTCCACTGGCTAGCCATGCATAATGTTCTGTGTACGGAGCATATCACTTCTCACCAACTATTTGACATGT
This sequence comes from Sceloporus undulatus, assembly GCF_019175285.1. Classification (NCBI taxonomy): domain Eukaryota; kingdom Metazoa; phylum Chordata; class Lepidosauria; order Squamata; family Phrynosomatidae; genus Sceloporus; species Sceloporus undulatus. The sequence goes on from NC_056523.1 coordinate 109,107,520, forward strand.
CCGTCAGCCTTGGAATGCCCATTTATTCACTAAATTGTAATAAATCATAAGGCATCAATGTTGATTGGAAAGAATTTTCTTTTCACTTGCACACTAAGCATGCTGGTATGCTGGTCTTTGCCAGCAGATTCATTCTGCTTTCCATATGACCAGATATGGCCAATGTGTCCTCACTGGCAAAACATTAATGTCATTTGTATGGGCTTGTGTTGTTTCATCTATAAACAGTGGATCAAATTGTGACCAGAGTAATCTTTTGAAATGAGTATGGATTCGAAGATGACCATTCAATGCATGCTTAAGGCTCACATCATTATGTGTACTTAGAAAGTACCTACACTGAGTAAGAAATGAGATTCAGTGGTTGACATCACTTAAAAGTGTCTGTAGCTCCATTCTGTGGCATCCTGGGGTGTGTAGTTTTACAAGGTTCTTTGCCTTCTCTGAACACAAGGGGACAACAAGAGATCTGTTTAAACTACAAAACTTCTTCTATTTACAGATATATATATCAGGGTACATAATTATAAAAGACATCAACAATTGCACAATAAGCAAATCAAAAAGTGGAGTGTGATAACCAGTACCTTGAATGTTGCTAATTAAGCAGTGAAAATGGTTCTACTGCTGCAACAAATTAAAGTTCAAAATCTAGACAGCAAAATAATGGATGAGCTTGAAGCAAATGAACTGAAGTTGGAACTGATAATATTAGCTGTGTAGTAGGGTCCTTTATGGGTTGAATTCAGACGGGACGCTGGTCCCGTCCGAGTCCTTTGGCCGTTTCGACTCACCCGAGTCTTCATGCAGACATTAATTTCATACCGATTAATATTGTACAATGTGTTCCCATACTGCTAAATGCACAGGTTGACAGAAAATGAATCCAGTGAACCATACAATAACATAATACACATAGAATACAATTGACAAATTTACAAAGTTAAAATCATTATCTCTTACCTAGACATGAACAGCTTGACTTGACTGATAAGAAGAATGGGCTGACAAGTTCACAGGAATAGTAAGTCATAAGTATACTCCCTCAGCAATAGGCTGCAGGTGATGAGAAGCGTGTATGTGAATTCTCTTAAAGGTATATCCTCTAGAGGACATACTATCCTACATATCCCACAAAGAAGCCCAGACCATAGCTGAATGCACTAGTAACACTATATAATTGAAAGTACCTAACAACTCGGACTCAATCTAAATCCGTTTATAAGCACAATATAGTTTCATATATCTGCTGGCCTTTCCCGACTCATACCATATCCTGTCTTGATGTGTACATTATTAACCAATATATACAATTTCATAAAAAAATACTTAAATCCAACCATCATTTAGACCCTTGGGTATGTTGTGTTGACATTATAAATCCAAAATGATTCTCTTTGTAGAGGTTTAGTGTGTTTGTTACCATAAAAAGTTACCAAACTTGACTTGCTCAATTGCAAAGAATTAATTGGACTAGTGATTCTGGAGAGTGATGTGATTGTGAGCAGTTGTGTGACAAATAGGGTTATCTAACTGTTTATTTCGGATGGTATTTATATGTAGTTCAGATATTCTAATTCTTAGAGAGGTCTGTAGAGTTTTGTCCTACATATATCTTCTGACAAGGGCATAAAATACACATAAAGACATTTAGGGAGTTAAATTAGTAAAGTGAATTATTAATCAACATTCCTGTTGATATGGGATGGATAGAAAGATTTTGTTGTTAAGGCTTGTTTGCAAACAGGCTGAAATATAATCTTGTAAATAGAAGAAGTTTAGTATGTACACAGATCTTCTGTTGTCCCCTTGTGTTCAGACTGTCTAAGTGTAAGCCTGCTGCTCGTTTGTTGGTGTTTAGCCTTCTCTGCCAAAGCATGCTGGTGCTTTACAAAACTACCAATCCCAGGATTCTGTGAGGATGGAGCCCTGGGAGTTAAAGTTGTGTCAAACTGCATTGTTTTCTAGGTACCCTCTAAAGGGATTTTGCCTTTGAACCTTATCTACATTATATTGTACAGTATAAGAGCATGGTGAGGCTCAGTAGATGTAACTACCACTAGTCACAGTGAGTGGATTCCATGCCAGTGAGTTCGATGAAGGATTTTAATCTGAATTTTGAAAGGATCTATCCAAGGTGCTGACCCTTGCTCCAAAACAATTCAGCATGTGGATGGTGCCTGTAAAATTTAGACTGAAACTCAGAGTCACCACACTATTGACATAGAGCCAGACCTGCCACTGACTGGCACAAGCAGAACGTTTGCCTGCCTGCCGCTGCCTGCCTTACATACAAAGAAGGCAAAGTGTACTCAATAGAGGAGTGTACTCAATAGGTGCATGGTAAGAGTTGCTCCCAATGTCACACAGGGCTCCTCTCAGCCTTGCTGCTGCTCACATACTTGTATGATGATCAAAATGGTACTGTCAATCTCAAATGGTCAAGACCTGCTGTGTAAGCCATTCTTCAGCACTCAAAAATTCTAACTTTTTATTGCCTTCACCTAACATGTACATCTCCAGATGTGTTGGACTATAAATTGCATAATTCCCCAAACGGTGTGGCTGGTACTGGCTGGAAAGACTGGAGCTGCAATTCAGCACATCCAAAAGGAGCCATGTTGAGGAAGGCTACCTTTTAGAGGAAAGCCTATGGTTAATATTGCAAAATTATTGTTGTTTTTTGTTTTTGTAACATAAAGGTCTGTGCTTTTTATATTATCACAGCCTACTGATTTGATCATATATAATATATATATATAGGAAAAAATACAAGCAAACGAAATTCTGCAATTCAAGGATTAACAAACAACAACAGTAGTTGCTGAAGAGTTGTGTTGCTTACAGGGTTGTTGTTTTTTTCAAAGTGGTAGCTGATTTACCATTGGATTATTTAAACTAGGCATCACTGCTCACAGCTCAAAGCCAAACAGAAGTTTATGAAAATGGAACTGATAACCAGTGTAATGTAATGGTTTGAGTATTGGATTAGGACTCTAGAAGGCCATGGTTTCAAATTCCTGCTCATCCTGTAAACCCACTGGAAGACCTTGGACAAGTTACATTGTCTTAGGCTAAGGTGGAAGGCAAAACTCCTCTGATCAGAATGAATTCTTGACAGTAAAAGTGTGTAGAGAGGGGCAGGCTCTCCTTCTTTGGACCTCTTAAGAAAGAGCCTGGATGCTAGCTGGCAAGGGATTCTTTAGCTAGAGATCCTTCACTGAGCAGGGGATGGGCTTTATGGCCCATGAAGCTCCTCCCAACTCTGTGGTTCTATGATCTGTGAAATCTGCTTAGAAATTCTATAATAGGTTGTGTGATAAGTCAAATTGACTAGAAGGTGCATACAGAAATGAAATGAAATATGAAAGTAGCTCATATTTTTGAGAACATAACTGCGGCACAACAAAACAAAAGGGTCAGTGGCTAACAGTACATTTTATATGAATACTTACAGATGACTGCTTTTATTTGCTTGATGCTAAATTGAAGGGCAGAGTTAACCAAGGACCAAGGGGGATTTTGAAGGGAGAATTCCATGGCAGAACCCGAAGGGTCAGGTGAACCTACCCCTTCCCTTTCTGGGGAAGGTGTATGAGATCAGGAAAACAAGGGTGTAGCAGATTCAAGTGATCTACCTCCAATCTGCTTCTTTTTGAGCCCACCACCCCATCAAAACATTGCCAGCAATACTAGCACTGACAGAGCTTTCCACAGATGTAGCAGCGACTCCTGAGAACTCCCTCTGAGCATAAGAAATACACCCACTGACAGGCCTCTTCTTGGACTAGTAGAGGAGCATTTCCATCACATGGGTCAGTCCATTGGCAGCCAGCTGACAGACTGGGGGACAGCAGCCATATTAAGTCTCAGTGTAATGCAATCAGTGCCACATCTAATTTCATGTTAAAGAGCAGAACTGGTGCAGCCCTCAGTGCCACCAGCCCCCAACTTCAAGACACCCACCCCTTTCCTGGCAAAAACAACAACACCAAAAGCAGAGGTGATTTACTTCACCTAGAAACCGGCCTGAGTATGATTAACCTTTTAAACAGGTCTGAGGCTAACAGCCTATTTAAACGGTTTTTTAAAAGTTTTTTGGCTTTACATTGTTGTTAGTTTTTACTGTCACTACTACTTCTACATTTAGGGCAGTCTAGGGACCTTATCACACTGGGTTTTTTGAGCTCAGAACTAGGGTCAGTGCGAACTGAGTGATGCGGATTCACGTTAGAACATTCATATATTTTCACACCTGGTAATGGGAGCCACTTGTGTCCTCCTTCCGCAAGGCTTTCCGAACTGAATCTTTCCTGGCTCCTCATTTTCACGAGTGCACTAAGTAAGTGGATTGACGGGATTCGCATTGATGGTCAGTTCGAACCATTGCAGATTGGTCTGGTGTGGAATTCCAATCTGCCAGTGCTCCTGAACACCATCGCAAGACCCCGGGTTTGCAAATCTCCCATGATGCCCTGCTGCAATTTGCCCATTCCTTCCAGTTTCAGGGCAATAGGGGCTCCATTGGAGCTCTGTCTCTGCTTCCCTCTCCTTCTTGCTGCAACTCTTGCGGAGCAGCCTGCCCAGCGAGCGCTCCCTCCCTCCCTGCCTCCCTCCCTGCCTGCCTGCCTCTCTCTCGCTCTCTCTCTCGCTCTTCGGCCACACACACACACACATATCCCCAAAGGGACTCTTGTGTCAGAGCCCCCATCCATTTCATCCTCATCTACATCTATCCTCCTGACAGAGGGCTCGGTTTTCTCACCAACTACAAATCTTTGTTGGGGTGGGTAGTGATTGTGCATCTGTGTGTGTCCCTTTGTAGCAGTTGCCTTCTCTTAGGTTGCACCACACTGGGGAATAATCCAGTTTAACTGCAGTTTAACTATCCTGGCTCAGTGCTATGGAATTCTGGACTGCAGTGTCCTGAGACATTGAGCCTTCTCTGCCAGAGGCTCTGGTGCCTCAGCAAACTAATAACTTAAATTATTATTATTATATATTTAAAATAATAAATTATTATTGTTGTTTTAAAATAAAGTATATTATTATGGGAGTTGGAGTTTGTTGTGGGGGTCCTGGGCTCGAGGCTATTGA
>NC_056523.1:109115440-109136397 GCF_019175285.1 Sceloporus undulatus
ATGGAATTCTGGGAGTTCCATCTCTCCCTCCAGCCTCATGTTTCTTTCCCTTCACATCTGTCATTTGGATTGAAATCTACCTTCCATCCCTTTCCAGTTTCATGTGAATGCTAGCCTCTGCATCTGTACTGGGGAAATAATCCGGTTTGACTTCACTTTAACTGTCCTGGCTCAGTGCTATGGAATTCTGGCAACTGTAGTGTCCTGAGACATTGAGCCTTCTCTGCCAGAGAGCTCTGGTGCCTCAGCAAACTAATAACTTAAATTATTATTAAGGAGGCTGGAGGTGATAAGGGTTTCCATGGGCAGAAAATTGTCCCTAGGACAAACACCTACTATAGATGTTGCTGGATACATTGTTCTCTATATTAAAATAACCAAAATATTTTAATGGTGCAACTTAATTTCCATGATTATACTGAAGTCCAAATCATCTCTTAATGTGCCTCCAGTTTTGTTCAGGGGCTTTGGTGAATGGCTGAACTATCCATAATTTGTATTCTGGATGACCTATTGATAGCATGTATTTATCCATACATGCCACTTAAACTTCCATGGCTTCACCCTATGGAATCCTGGCTATTGTAGTTTTATGAGGTACTCGTCACCATTCTTTGCAAGAGGACTTTAGTGCTGTGGCTTCAAAATCCCAAAGGATGGAGCCACAACACTTGGGTGGGAGATGCAGCCTTTAAACGGCGTGACTCCCGGACACTGCAGAGAAGGAGCGCAGAAATCGTGCTCCTTCTCGGGCCCTGGAAGAGGCGCCGCAAATGCCAAAGGGCGCACTCATGGCATCACTTCAGGTGCGCCACGTGCGGACGCAGAGCGTCCATTACGTCAATATGGCGATCCCCATGTGGAAGGGGCACTGCCATATTGTACGTATTCCATACGTACTAGGGTTAGGGGGTGCGGAAGCACCGCCCCTTCCTAACTAATACGTATGGACTACGTATTTTTTGGCGGTGTGTAACCCACCTTGAAGTGGTATCAAAGTGCTGCAACTGGGCAGTTTGGATACCTCTGAGGTCCTTTATATCACTTGCTTTTACTGTCTGACGTGCTGTGACAAGGTTTAAGTTTTAGGAGTCAGATCAGAATCTACATGGTTATATTGCAGGAACAATATTTACACAGCTTGTAACACTCAAGTTTGGGAGTCAGTTGAGAGTATCTTGCCCAAGCCCCATCAACTTACAACTGACACTGTAGTTGGCAGTGATGTGGATAAAGTGATACCCTTCCTACCCCAAGAAAGCACAACAAAATCACTAGACTAATACAAATGCATTGAAAGCAAATTACCCAGGGGTAGCCATATTGGTAGAGCCAGAGTGGTGTTTGAGCATTGGAATTATGATTCTGGAGATCAGGGTTTGGTTCCCCACTCAGCCATGGAAACTGTGACCCTGGGAGAATCCCATACTTTCAACCCAGAAAATCCCATGATAACTTTGCCTTAGGATTGCCATAAGTCAGAAACAGCCTGAAGCCATACAACAACAACAAGCCAGCTAGGTCATGGAAGAACATTTTGAAAGCAAATTGCCTCTCACCCTAATGTAAACCTACAGTCAACGGGGAACTTGCTTTTCTTTGGTAAAGTTTCTCTCATTTTATCTGCCAACATTTATCCAGAATGGGTCAATAAATAAACAGACTGTTCTGTTCATTTTCTGCTGCAAAGAAACTTGATGCAGAGAAATTCAGCTACCTCACCTTTGACTCAGGGGAACCCAATTATTCTACATTTTAAATGGTCTAAACCCATCACAGAAACAGCCCCTGACAGTAATAGCAGTTATTGCAAGAACCTGAGTCCCTCTGCTGTCCCAATTTCTGACTCCTTTTCGTCAGATTATTATTAATACTCAGTATGAAAGTCAAAAGCTTCACACTTACAGAATCCCAAAAGCCACTGAAAATAGAAAAATGTTTCTTCTTGACAATGCCATAGTCACCACTGGGCCATAGAGACTTACTGCTGGTGGTAGAAGTTCCTATAAATGAGTGGCAGAATACAAAATAGAAACATTTCCCCTCCCCTAGTGCAATTATTTTACACTGGGGCAACATTAAAAGTCTCAGATTACAACATATGTTGATGTATTAATTCATTTGTTACTTTCAAATGAGATTTGCTTTTGAAACTGTGGATTCTTGGGGGAGTTGGGCTGAATAATTATTGAGCTGATGGGAAAACTACATGATTTTTATAAGATTTTTTTCCTCATAGGGTCATTCTGCATTTAAAGGGGAATTTCACATCTGAGAACAACAGTGTTTTGCTTTGGATGTTGTCTGTTTGAGATATGATTTAATGAGGATTTGAGGCAGTTCTAGCATAAACTCTAACTTTCACTGGAAGTTAGGAAAATTGGCTGCAGTTTGAAGCATCATTGCTTTGGAAATATGCATCCTTACACTGGCATAAGGTGTTGTCTTTTTCTGGAATCGTGTAGATCGAGGCCTCTCTAACATGTTACTGCTATTGTGTAAGTTTACTGGTGGCAAATGATGCTGCAGATGGTAAAGAGCAGACAGGTATTCCAATTCTTTTCCTTATAGGCCCATCTCCACACAGCCAATAGTCAAATGAGCCTCCAAACAAATTCTTCCCAGACTCCCTTGGCTGGTGGTCAAATTCCTCATCACTTGATATTTAGGGAGTTGTTGGGCTGGGATACACCCCTGCCAAGGGAAGGCCAATAGCAAATGATACCCAAGGGTTATATAGTATAGAAGTACACAGAAAATCAAAGTGTCCAATCATGACCCATCACCCTGACCAGCCACAGCAATGGGAACAGTGCAAGGAATTTTGCAACAGAGAACCCCCATCCCCCTCATCTGCTTTTGATATTTTTTTCCAGCCCTAAAATGCAAAGTGAATGCAAGAAGTATCAGACAAGGTCACTACTACAAATCACCCTATTCTATACCATTCACTAGATATTGTTTGGCCATGATGCTAACAAGGATTCTAAAACCCAACTGCCTGATGTCAGAGGCCCAACTCACTACAGGTGTACTGAATTCAAAGGGACCTAAATACTAGTTCCATTTGCAATTTCTTTTAATCATCCAGGCATGAAGAAGAGATTGTGAAATGATTGTGATGCCTTCCTACAATGTCTTGTTAAAATCTATTCCCATATTCACTTTTGAGATAATGAAAGTAATTGTAAGCAATCAGTTTTATAGGGGGAATTTTCCCCATTTGCTAATGTGTCCCCACATATTTCTCATGTCGGGGAAATGTCTGAGAACTAACAAGCATTTTGTGTTCAGTTACTTTGCAAAATGGAGAGGAGAGGAGAGGGCAGAGTCTTGCTCTTTCCAGCAGACTCAGGCACACGCAATCTCCTTGCTTTTGAATAGAGCAGCTTGCCCTAAATGACTCCAGATTGCTTCTTGAGGTAATCAAGAGGAATAAATACATCTTGTCAAAAGCATCAAGAGGAAAGATCCCTTCCAGGTATCAGGAGCTTCCCTTGATGAGATTTTTTTGAATTATAGCACCCCCTCAATTGTGTAGCAGGTATTTTTTTCATAGATGTACAAATTCTCCCACTTCTAATTTTTCTGAAATAGGAGCAATATTGCAGAGAACAATTCCTAATTTGAAAATATTTTCCTCCCTTTAGTCCTTATTTTTGTTGTTTTTTGAGAGTTGCATAAACCTTATATTTTAAAGGTTGGAGTTACTTGTGTTCTTCCCTCTACCTCCCTTCCTTTTGATATATCAATTCACCATGTGTGCCAGGGCTACACTATGCCATAGAAAAGAAACTGTAACTTGTAGTAACCAAACACTGGGAGAGATTTTACTATTTATTTTGAGAGAGTGTTTTCTTTGTAGTGCAAAGTTCCATTTACACTAACAATGCCACTCACATATCTACACAGAAGTCAGTCCCTATGAATTCAGTGGGATTTACTCCTAAGTAAAGGTGCACAGGATTGTAGCTGGAGACATTCTAGAAAGCCATTAGAGTGCATATATTTCTTAATGGAAAACATATGTTTTCCAAACAGTCTTTCTTACCTAACATTCAATTGAACTCCTGATACTAAAGTCATTGCAGATTATTTACCCCCCCCCCCCATCCCATTTTTATTCTAAGAGCAACTCTATGAAGTAAGTTAGGCTGACAAGCCACAGTTGGCTCAAGGTTCCCAAGATGGGATTTGACCTAATCTATAATGTAAATTGGGCAGAAGAGGTGGGTATAATCACAGAGTTCAAACAGTGGGTCAGAGAGAAAGCTATAATTTTGAACAGGTCTGATAAAACCATTTCGATTTTAGAATTATCTGCTATATAATACTATATTTATTGTAGGGGCAAAATGGGGGGTGGGTGGGATGGGCTGCACCAGGTTACACTCTAAAGTAGGTGACTCCAGTGCTTCCTAAACATGTACCTTTTGGCAGAAACAGGATGTAGCATTCACCTGCATCCCTTTAAAACACTGAAGAGATGGTGTGAGTAGGGGAAGCCTCAGTGGGAGAAGAAAGGAGAGGCTCCAGGTTTTTTTAAAAAAAATAAAGGTAACATTTTATTTTTTATTACTTAATTAAAAATAAAACTAATAAAATTAAAATTTAATTTTTTTAAAAAAAAATTCTTTTAAAACATTACATCTTACCAAATTTTCACTTTAATTACATGAAACTATGTACATGTAAGTACATTTAGGTTGTACATATGACATTGTAATTTAAAGGTATAATTTTAATTTTTCTAGTTGTTTCTGTCACAACTACTACCATTATGTTCAGTGATATAAGGGACATATTCGTATTCAAAACATTAGTATTCAAAACATTGCTAAGGATTCTGTAGGGTGTGATATGGGAGGAGATCCAAGAGGGGGTAACATCACAAGTTATGTTACCTGATTTATTGTTAATCATGCTGTGCACACCCATGCACACTTACAGAGTGTTGTATATATTTATCTGAATGTTTTGATGTTATCCTTTTTCAGGTTTCCCTAAACTCAGTGTATAAATTCCAAGGTTTCTCTGCTTAAAATAGTAGTTTCTTGTAACAGTGTTTCCCCTCTGGCCACACCCTTTTGACCACACTCTGATGTTGCTCAGCCATATACCATGTTTTTCTTCTGGAGGTCCCTGTAGATGACATCCTTGCAGCATGTCCAACAACAGGAAAATGTCTAGCTACTTTTCTTGTTATTCCTACCCCCCCCCCCTTCCTAATGACATGGGAAAGCCTTTCTTGTGGTAGCTGCACTGCTTAAAAGGTGGGTTTTGGTGGGTGGAATTTTGGTCATTGCATGGCCAGTTAAGAATTCCAGACTGGGCAGCAACTAGAACAGTGGGTTGTGCTTCCATAGCTTGGCCTTATGTTATTGTAATTCCCTAACAGGATGGTCGCCTTTGCATTTAATGTCAACAGCAATAGTCTTATTTCCTTAAAAAAACATTCTTACCACTTCTTTCCACCCACAGACTAATTTTCCTGGAGCTGCCCCCAGATTTTAAATATCAAACTTCTACTCTTAATCCTTAGTCATCAGAAGCATGTACAATGCGCCCTTGCTTTACATGGGGATCCATTCCACCCCCCACCCCTCTCATAAAGCAAATAGTGTGTATGCTCGAGCCCCATTGACACCATTTTGTTTCAGTCAAACAGCTGTAAACATAAGCGTAAGATGAAAGCCACATAAAAGGCACCCACATAAGACGCGGGTGCACTGTACTTTGTGGGTGGGCAACAGTATTACAGAAATACACAACAGGCTGCAATAATATCCTTCCTTAGACCAATTCTAGTTGTTTACAAATATGGATTGTGTGTTCAGATTCTGTGCTAAGCCATCATAAAGTGATCATCATAGTAGCACTGGTGATAATGGGGTATGCTGGAAATAATATATCTTTCTCAGTATGGATTATTAATTGAATCATAGGCCCCATACAGAAAGGCCAAAATAAAGCTGCTTTGGGTCACTTTGCATGTGTCCTAAGAGGCCAGAAGCCATACCAAAGCCATACTACAGTCCTAAGAACTGGAGCACATCTTTAGCATAGCTTCCAGACTCTTGGGATGCATGCATCTTTTAAACAGCATACCTCCAACATGACCTGAAGCAGCTTTATTTTGGCCTGTCTGTATGGGGCCATAGTTTTATTGTCTTTGTCAGAAACATGAGTCTCTATTTTTCATAGTTTTGTTGTCTTTGTCAGAAACTTGAGTCTCTCTCTCTCTTTTTCTCAGCCTCAAACCAACTAGTGTGCTTAAGCTACTTCCAGAAATATCTAACCAGCATAGACAGTATACCTGCAGGATTCTGGGAGAAGCAGTCAAAATCCTACACTGCCTAGTATAGTGTGAACATTCTGCAGGCACAACTCTGCAGCCTCTCACTACCCTCAGAATCTAGAGTTTTGCTGTGATAGCTTCCCTGGATGGCCATTCCTTTACTAGTGCAAGTGGAGTAAGAAGAGGAAATCAGACAAATGTCTTGCTATGTCCTATAGACCAAGATATCTTCTGTCAAAATCTGCCAGGATCTTGGTGGGTGATGCCATTGATCTGTGACTGGTTAGCAAGATGCTTCTAAACTTCCACACACTCTGCCAGCCAAAACCATAAGTACTAGTGAGGAGGGCTTTGGTCATTAAAGTGGGTGGAAGAGAATACCAGCATCCATAATGTCAAAATATGATATTACAAATGTATAGTGGGCTTATGTATGTCACTAACAGGATAGCAGCCTATGTTTGTTTCTAGACATGTCTCAAAAATGCATAGATCTGTGTTTTCAATAAACTCTCCTGCCTAAAGTGAGGCAAATATGAAAAATCAGTATTTTCCATTCCAAATATGTTAATTCCCCCCTTTTCTCTTTTTTGAAAGAATAAAAGAAAATAACTGTACCACAATAAATGAGACGCTCAGACACATCTAGCTTTATTTGTCCTGTCAGAAAAAGGTCAAGAACTACACCAAAAATACTTCAGTCTCTTCTACCTACTGACATACAATACACCACAAAATTATAAATTGTCCAGTTATTGTTCTGGGCATTGTCTTCTTTTTCCAATGTATTTATACATTTCATGTGAGAAATGGATTTACAGGTGATGTATGAAGAAAAATGGGGGTAAAGAAAGGGGGAAAGAGTCAGACAATGAGATTTGGCACTACAGTTTGGCTACATTATACTGTACAACCATTTATCATTCATCCATTTGAACTTCAGCTTCTATTCAATGGGTTATCTCCTTTTTTGGCAAACAAAATATAAATGATTGACTTATATCAGATATTTGATTTTGCAGTCTATCTTTTAAAGACTCTTAGTTATATTCAGTAATACTTTGATTGGTTTTAATCTAGTTCTCCTTTGTATTCAAATTTAATTTAATTTGCTTAATGGGAGTATAGTCAATTGAGCACTGCTCCCACTGACCACACTGCCCCCAAGCAAAAGCTATTAACAGAAATACCATTTGAAGAAAGTCATTCTTGGTAGATGATGCCCTTGATACTTTGTAAAACTGAAGGTGAAATTGTGACAAATCAACCTTGTAAAGCAAGAACTTTTAAAGGCATCAATCATATAATACCTCCTAACCAAGTATGTGGATGTGTTGCTGATCAGACATATCTAGGTGTTTTGAGTTATCCCAGGAATGTTTATCAGTCTAGATGGAATAGTGCTCTCTCTGTGTGATAGACATTGCTAGTCAGAGCAAACCACACACAGAATCCCTCAGCTGGCATGATCACTAGCCATGCTGATTGGGGTTTCTAGGAGCTGTCGTCCTAAGAAGCCATGTATATAGGCTCTAATGATGGATCTGTACTCTGACCTCATACAAGGCAACGTCTTAGATGAAACTGTTTTTGCAAAATAAAGATTTTTCTCTTTCTTCCATAGAAGAGTGTGCATACTTAATTTTTCTTTGCCCATAGAATATTTCTGTGAGGGGGCAAGCGGCAAAGGTGGAATGCCTGTATTTTTCCCCACACCATTGTGTAACAGCAGGTATTTAGAAATCAGTTTTCTAACTTAAAGGAGTGATGAGGAGGGGGAATCTGGAGAGGGCATTGCACAAATCACCCCAAGAAATCCAGTCATGATGCAGCAAGATAAATATCACAGGTTTCTAAATGACTGCACACAAATACACATGGGGTTTTCTGCCTTTCTGTTCCACAACAGCTCTATGCTAAACCATACAGCCACCTTCAAAGTTATTTTGTGTGTGTATGTGTGTGTGCGCACACGTACATACACATATTTAAAAGTAATAGGGGTTGCGTGGGTGAGGAACTACTGAAGAGGGAACAACTTAGAAATCTCATCTGTGCATCTAGGTTTTGAAGGAACACACTATCAGATTGTGTTCAATTATTCTTTTTGTAAGCTACAAAGAGTATACTGATTACTGTGATATATCTCCCTCAAAATACTACCCATATACAGGAGAATCAGTCTCACAATGGAGTAGAAAATAAGCCATTAATAGAGATAAATCTGCCTCAGCTCTTGCTCCATCCAATTTGAAATGTGCTTTACTGAGAGACAGAAATGATACATAAGAAGAGTTTGTAAAGGTTATAATTTTAGACTATAACTCTCTCAGGATTCCTTAGCCAGCATAGTCAGTGGCTATGCTGGTCGGGGGAGTCAGAGCTAAAATCCAAAAAAGTAGTATCTTGAAATGTCCTTTCTGGGCTTTGGCATTCACCGGTCGGACTGGGAATGGAAAATATACTTAAGATTCAGTTGGCAGTCAATAAATCCACGTGAATTTGTGTATGCTCACATGCATGTAAGCATGGCAATTCTCTCTGTAAGAAGGAGCAAGCAACCACATAATACTAGCTATGGACCAATAGTTCAGTGGATTTCAGAAATCTCTACCAAAGACATTAACTCCCTTGTTGGCAAGGGCTTTCCCATTCATTTTAATGCTAGGGGCAGCACCGTGTTCTTCAGAGCACCAATGAAACTGAGTTGGGATAGGTGCATGTGTATACACACAACCCTACTTGATGGTGGACATTTATCCAGTCCATTGTGTATTATATTTGGGTATAATAATTGTCTATTAAAAGTGTCCTTCCACCAACATGGATTGAGTCATCGCCCCCCCCCCCCCCCCCCCCCCCAAACAAACCCCCCCCCCCCCCCCCCCCCCCCATATCTTACGACTCCATCTTCTCATCCAAATAAGTCTTGTGAAATTCTGTTTGTCATTTCTTCTTCTTCCTTGTTAAGGTTCTCTAGATTGGCTTTTTTTGTTTTTTAGTTTTTATTTTCTTAACAAATATTAAGCAGTGATTTTAAAAATATTTGTACATTGTAAGATATAATCAACACCTAACATGCCTTTGTACAAGATCTTGACTTAGTTACAAATTAACGAGAACAATGCACCAAAGGAGGGGAGGGAGAAAGAGAGGGAGAGAGAGAGAGACTGAGAGAGAAAGAAAGAGTGAGAGAGAGAGAGAGAGGAGAAATATCCATTAAGATGACACCTGCACTTGGAGTTAATTTTATTCTTGTTGCACTGAAAGCACGGCGCCGTCTCCAAACCACAGCAATGCTATAGAGACAGAATGTTGTCTTCCCTATTCCCTTCCTTCCCCAAAGCCACCAAATGGCTTTAATGGCCTTCTGTTTTGGTAGCCTTGGGTTCATGGTTTACCGATCCTGAAGAAAGCCAGGGAGAAACGGACCGTGAGCTGGTTTGCTTGGCCATGCTGTAATGGCTGATGACAGTGTAGAATCTGCCCCTGGAATTGGAATCCTGAGCTGAATAGTAAGCATCCAGGGAAGCTGGGATGCACCGCTTATGCTGAAGAGAAGTAAAACAACAAGATGGATCTGTGTAAGCAGCAATCAGGTATAATAAGTTTTAAAAAAATAATCCCAAACAAACAAAAGCCAGATGACCTATCTTGGAGGATAACCAAGATGGTTGAAAGTTTGGAAACCAAACATTATGAGGAACCGTTGTGAGGGCTCGCTATTGTTTCGTCTAGAGAAAAGAAGAGGTCATTTTTTAATGCCTGGGGTACCCTGTGAACCACAAAAATGGCCCTAGGGAGTCTCATGTAGTCTTCAGGCTGCACTTTGCCCACCCCTATGTTAGGATGTAAAATACAGATTCAAATGTGCAGCTAACCATGCAGCTCAGTGAATGATAGCTCCCTACAGCTCATCCACACTTAATCTTCCTTTACATATTTAATCTTCCTTTAATCTCACCCCATCCCTATTTTTCCCCTTCTGTGAAACTATGAAATTGGTTCTTCCATTTAACATTATCCACAAACTAATCAGTCATTTACATTTTATGAAAATAACACAATATCACAACTATCACTTCTTCAAGATATATTGTCAGCAATTTAAATGAATAAATAACCAGAATAAATATATACTTCCCTTTTCTCTTTAGGGACACCAATTTTGTTTCTGTGGAGACTCATCAGAAAAATTCCAAGAAACTCCCTGCACAAATATTGGATTCATATGTTTCTGTAATATTAATAATAAGCAAACTCAAAAGGACTGTGAGTTTGTTCAAAACTCTGTGTGGGATTGGCTGGAGTCTTCATGGAGATTTATATCTGTCAAGTTCAAAATATGTCTGGCTGGAGGAAGGTGCTGCAAACCCTTATTCCCTAGCTTTTCTCCATGGTTGTTGACAAATGGTGTCTTTGATCCTGATAGGAAAATGCAGTCCTAAATTGTAGCCATACAGTCAATTAGTTTCTATCATTAGTAGAGACAGTCTATCCATCTCGGACTTCTTACCTTATAAACAAATCCATCTGGGCAACTGTGGTCGTAGGTAAAAGCTTTGTATACCACGAGGAACACTATGCAGGCGAGGAACGCAAGAGCCAAACTGATGAGAATAGTAACCTGCAAGAGAGAGATCATGTGAGTAACTGACATATGTACCATCTCAGAAATAAATTACTTACACTGATCTTCAACTTACAGCAATAGCCTATGGTGTTTAGTACACTGTGAATTACTTAACTAAGCAGAGAAATTAACTGAGCATCAGATCCAATATCTGTATGTTTTTATGAGCATTTTCTTTGCACAGGAGCCTGAGAATGTGTGTTTTCTCTGTACATCATTATTAAACAGTTTGTCTCTCTTTTTCCTTCTAAGAAATATAATGATGAAATTGCTTTCTTATTATAAACCAGCAATTGCTACTCTTCCATCATTCCAATTTCTTATGGTTCCATAATGGAAAAGCATTTGGAATATTTTGCTTTATATGTTCTAGCACTTGATCATTTCCCATCTCTTGGCACCTGATAGTAAAAATCTGTGTTCAACCAAGCATGTAACCTTTAGTGGCAATATGGAAAGACAGAAGCAATCCGTTGTGCATTCAAAAGCAACCAGGTGTGTATTGTAATCCTTCACAACCTTCTCTTGTGTCTTCTGTTACTGTCCAGAGAAAATGATTACATGTTTGTAGACATTTCCAAAGTACACAGTTTTGAATTTTTCTTGGGATTCAGTGAATCAGTCTGTGTATCGTATCCCCTGCTCTACTGCATCTAAACTTCACCTTTCCATAATAAAAAGACTTAAAGAATGCACATTACAGCCTTAAAGAGCCATTCATCACCATCCATATGAAAACAGCATTAAAAAAATGAGAATGGCAAATCTTAACATTCAACATGCCTTATTTTGAACACATTTCTGAAACTATCCAAGCCAAACTCAGGTAGAGCAGATTGAAGTAATCCAGTTAGTGCTGCCAGATCTGCTTTCTTCAAGAATACAGTTGAGTCGCCAGCCTATGCTGGACAATAGTACTTCTAGTCACAGCAGAGACTTATCCATTAAGCAAAACCCTTGAAAAGTAAATACTATTCCATCAGGAAGAATTCAAATCTGGCACAACTCCAGCTCTCTGAATAGTAACTTTACTAAATACATAGAAGTACCTTTGTCTTGCCAAAATTAAGCTTCCATTTGTTTGCTTCCATCAAATCCATTACTAACTGCAAGCCCTGATTCAGGACTTCGACAATCACTTACCCAGTGATTTTATGTGAAGGCTGAAAAAGGTGACCAATAATACCCTCATGAGATAACATAGGTCACAGCCATTTTGTTGAGAAGCATTCTCTAGCATCTGAGGTTCAGATATGATGCAGTGTAATGCAAATAACAATATAATCTGTAACACATTATTTGGCAGGAGGATGAGGACTAAGGCCTTTGGGGAGGTCTGCATACACCCCTTTACTAGCTGGATCAGTGCCACAGCAACCACATGCCGCAGCACCGATCCAACATCTCTAGAGCACAAAAAGGAGTTGGGAAAATGGCTCCTTTTTGTGCCCTCAAAGGGTTACCATAGCTACTGCCGTGCGGCATGATGACGCCCTTTTGCTGCTGTGCCATTTGAGCACAGCAACAGAGGTGCATCATCATGGCACATGCCGTGTAGACCGGCATGCACCAAAATGGTGCCCTGGCACCAGCGTTAGGACGTTGAGCATGGGGACGCTCATCCCTGGCTCTGCCCACAGGCTGGCACTTTTTACCAGTCTGTCCAGAGCCTTAGCCAACATGTAGATAAATTCCATTAATGTAGTGGGTTTGTAGAAGCTGGGAGTACCAATAGGAGCTGCATATTAAGCAAGTAATGTTCAAGACCATGCTTTAAAGAAATGAGTTAAAGTTAATACACTATTTTTAAAAGATAGTGTTCTAAAATCTAGATTGCCCTTCTAGGAATGGTTCTGAGCCAATGCAGATCTATCCCTCCTTAGTGCTACTATGCTGGCTAGGAAGCTCAGGAGTATACCCCAGTCAATTGTACCAAAAGTCTAACGAAATCAAGAGGAATGCATATCTCCTGTTTTCTAGCACCTAGTTCCTGTGTCAGTTATCTTCTAATCTGTGTGAGTATGAGATTAATGGTGAACAGCCTCTTAACTACCCCTCAAAACAGAATGGTTTAATTGCCTCCAGTCCCAGTATGTGCAAAAACCAGAACAGTTTCCATTCCTAAGGTGGCTTTTTATGGCAAAATATCCTTATTTCTCTAAAACTTCAACTCAGAAATAAAAATTCAAGAAAAGGACTGACAAAAGGTTAAACTTTTTTTAAAAAAAAATTGGAATGACTTCTACTGAACAGAATTTACTTCTGAGCAAATATTACTGAAAAATCTTGGCCATCACAAAGCATATTGCTGAATAATATAATACATCACAAGATGGGTGTACCCACCCTCCCCCCATTTTAATTCCATCCCCACCCACCCCAAACTGGAGAAGCAATACCTCAGCAATACTAATGAACTCTAGATGCAACGATATCATAGAATGAGTCTCCATGGAATTAAAGCTTCAACAATCTGCCTATCATTGGATAAAGGAAAACAGAATGTAAATAGTGATAAACCCAGGTCTTTATGAATCATGTCCCATTTCAGTGACGAAACATGTGAACTTCAGCTGTGCCCATTTCTGTGAGCGTTGGACTAGTGGCATCAGCTCAAATGGCACAATCCAAACCAATGGTTTTAAACTGATACTCTTCCACGTTACTGCCAGGGTAAAAGGGGTCCTCTGTGTGCCGTGAATAATTGGTGATGGTGTGTAGACACAACAAGTCTACTCTCTTCAACAATTAAGTATGAGTTATTCTGCATTCAGCTGTGTCAGGGTTACACCAATTCTAGGATCAACCACATTGCCACACTACACTCTTCTAGTGCTGCTATTCCACTTTTACTCCTCTGGCTACCTTCTATTGCCTTCTGAGGCTTGTAGTTTAGTGAGGCCTAAGAGCTCTCTGGCTGAGAATTCTAAATGCCCCCTCCTTAAACTGCAAATCCCAGAATACAACAATAGGCGGCCAGAGCAGTTAAAGTGGAACAGCAGCACTATAAGAGTGTAGTGTAGTAATCTAGATTGTTAGCAAAAGCTATAGAAGTCAGTTACCAGACTTCATCTCATTCTTAAATATCTTCTGCACATAAGCAAGCACCAAAAGTACAAAACCATCGTGTATGTTCACCTTCTGTAATAATCTTTGAGCGTAATCTTAGAAGGAAGAAGTAAGCTGTCAGTAGTGGACTGGGTGAGAGCAAACAAATTGAAGCTTAATCCAGACAGAGGTGCTCCTGGTCAGTTGTAAAGTAGATCAGGGAATAGGGATTCAGCCTGTGCTGGATGGGGTTACACTCCCCCTGAAATCTCAGGCTCACAGCTTGGATGTGCTCCTGGAATCTACTCTCAGCCTGGATGCTCAGGTCTCAGCAGTGGCCAGGAGTGCATTTTTGCATAGCAAACTTGTGCGCCAGCTGCACCTGTTCCTTGAGATGTCAGATCTGGCTATGTTGACACATGCCTTGATTACATCCCGTTTGGACTAGTGCAATGCACTCTACATGAAGATGCTTTTGGAAACTGTCCAGAAACACCAGTGGGTTCAAAACACTGCAGCTGGAATGCTGACCGGAGCTAGTTACAGGGAACATATAACTCCCTTGTTATAACAGCTCCACTGGCTACTTATTCATTTCCAAGCACAATGCAAAGTCCTGGTCATAACCTATAAAGACCTACATGGCTTGGGTCCAGACTGAGAGACCGTATCTCTCCATACAAACCTGCGAGAGCCCTAAGGTCTGCAGGAGAAGGCTTTATCTTGGTCCTGCCAAGATCACAGGCTCACATGGTGAGGAAACAAGAGAGAACCTTCTCGATGGCTGCTCCAACCCTGTGGAATGCCCTTCCTTGGGAGGCTAGGCTGGCCCCCTCCCTGCTGGCCTTTTGCCAGCTAGAAAAAACATTTTTATGCTGGTAGACTTTCTGTATATAATGCATAGCAGGGCAGTTTAATAGAGCAGGTGGGTTTTTAGTTTGTTTTAAACTTGTGTATATTTTATGTGATTTTATATTGGATATAGACATTTTAATTGTTTTGAATTTTATTACAATTTTAAAGGTTTTATCTGCCTTGGGTCCCTCTGGGGAGAAAGGCAGGATATATATGAAATAAATAAATAAATAAATAAATAAGCAAGCAAGCAAGCAAGCAAGCTAAAACCTGTCTTTTCGCATGCTAATTATCCACAGGCAGGACATTTTGTTTTTATTTTTTAATGGAGTGGGAGACTTAAATTATCTGAAGCTTCCACCTGCATGTCAAAGAGCTGCAGTTTCAGTAGGATCCCTCTACTTGCTTTTTCTAGAGTTGACAAATATGCAAGTTAACTGAAATATATAGAAAATTGCTGTGGGAGTAGATTGGAAAGGGTTACAACAACAATCAAGTATTCAAGGAAAAATGTCAGAGTTATTAACATTTTGAAGTTACAAACTCCTTGATTCTCCAGGGCACACAAAGTGGGCAAGCTGATCAGGGCTGACATCTACAATGTAGGCAGAAAATCAAACAAACAATTTTTTTTTAAAAAAAACACCACACTAATCAGCACTTGGGTGAATAACACTGATTCTAAAACAAATCTGACTGCTAACCACAACCTGGCGTGCACTAGTCCTGTGTCTGGGGCATTACGGCACCTGGAAAGTTGAGGGTCAACATGACATATGATCCCTGATTGAGATTAAACAGAATAGTTCTGGAAAATGATTAAGAAGAACGTGTGACTTTATGGGACAAAGTAGCAGAAAGGCATGATGCCACTGTGTACGGTCAGTCAAAGCATCAATTACATCAGGCCTTGAAGGCATGGAATACATCTCAAGGACAAAGCTCTTGCCAAGTTAGCTCTTCGGTCCGTTATAGCTTCCCTCCATGATAGTGCTTTCCTCACTGCACCCTCAAGGGGACCCTAACAACAGGTCAGAATCCTGTATGAGCTTTACATTATGCACAACCACTGTAGTTACAGTGCTCCTCAGTGAATCCTTGCTGGTCTCTTCCCCCACCACTCCTCACTTACCAAGAATCAGCCACTGCAATTGATGGGGTCCTGTTCAAGAAAAAGTTGGCCACAGTTTCCACATCCTCCTATGAGTGATAGCTAGTGTGACAAGCAGAATCAGGGTCGCTGCAACAATTTCCCCTCCTACTGGAGATCTCTCAGGCCAGGGGTGGTGATGGTAGGAACACAAGTCAGATGCTTCTCAAGTGACAGGGGAACAGATCCCTGTCAATCACAGCAGCTGCTGCCCAGTAAGTGTGGACTAGGGGACTTTCATGGTCCCTATGTGTAGCCCCTACCTTAGGGGCTACACAGAGGGCTCAAGACTCTGTTGCACTCCACATGGATGGAGAATGATGCTGAATTCACCAACTGCTGAGGAAACAAGAAAAAGAGTGGGTTTCCCATGGACATCCATGGGAAGACTAGAATATTTGTCTAGTTCAGCTTTTCCTCTCATCTGGGATGGTTCTTCTTTTGTTCTTCTGAGACGCAGCAGAGAATTTGGAAAGCAGGAGCAAATGAGTAAGGCCAGAATCTTCTATGCATGTTGGTTGGATTTTTGCAAGCAGTGTGAACATCTAGGCCTAGATGCTGCACCAGGAGATGAAGCATATGCATTAATTTTGCAGTGTGGCAGCAGCCTAGATCTTCCTGGTGGAATGATGTTTGACACTGCTTTAACTTCCATGGATCCAGCATATGAAATCATGGAATTTGTAGTTTGTTGTGGCACTAGAGCTCCCTGACAGAGAAAACTAAATATCTCACAAGACTACAATTCCTAGAATGCCATAGCATTGAGCCATACCACTTAATGTGGTGTCAAACTGCATTAGTGGTAAGGAAGAGGAGGAGGAGGAGGAGGAGGAGGAGGAGGAGGAGGAGGAGGAGGAGGAGGAGGAGGAGGAGGAGGATTCACAACCAGCAGCACCATTCCACAGTTACAGAATAGGTAATAAGATGAACCTCCCCATGCCCCCAAGTCCTCATGACATCTACCTGGCATTACTGGCTTCATTCTTTCCTATGCTTCTAGTGCAATATTTCATGCCTGAAGGCAAGAACTAATAATGTGAACACTTTGCTCCTTGCTTCTTGAAAGTTAACAACAATTGTACTGTTTTTGTAAACTTTATTCACAATTCAGGACTTGTTCTATGTAAAGCGGCAACAAAACAACAACACATATGGAGGGCATTTTGCACAGGAGTGTGTGTGTGTGTGTGTGTGTGTGTGTACATGAAACAAGTGTCTTGCACACAAAGAAATTAAAAACAAATTAACAAAAAAAAAAAAAGGTTCCTGCAGAGAAAGTATTGTTTCTTTTCTTAGATTGTATTTATTGTTTGTATGTACAGCGCTGTGCAAATCTACAGCGCTATATAAATAAAGCATGATGATGATGATGATGATGATGATGATGATGATGATGATGATGATGATGATAATAATAATAATAATATAGGAAACAAATTTTCTGTGCAGAAAATGCTGTTTTCCATGCAGAAAACCAAAACAACTACATTCATTTTTCATGCAGAATAAGTCCTAAACTGAGAACCAGTGGAGTACAGTGGTTTGAGCATTGGACCATAGCTCTGGATATCAGAGTACAAATTACTCCTCAGCCATGAAAACTGACTGGGTGATTTTGGACAAGTCACACTCTCTCATCCTTAAAGGAAGGTAAAACAAATCCCTTTGGAACAAATCTTGCCAAGAAAACCCCCTGATAGGTTCACTTTAGCTTCACCATAAGTTGGAATTGACTTAAAGGCACACAGCAATAACAACAACAGCAGCAACAACAAAAAGTCCAAATGACAAAGCTTCTCATTTCTTTGCAACGATTTTCTGACGATCAAGAAAGACAATTTTTCAAACATTTTTTTAAAAAAAACAAAATGTGTACTTCTGCTTTCTAAAGATAGAAAGCAGAAATACACATATTTGACTATAAAATCAAATTGCTCTCAAGGCTACCCTCAGTTTTAAGTCTCTGCTGAATTTGGTGGAGGATCAATAAACTTTCAAGCAAGATAAGAAAGAGATTAAAATACACTCATCCCTCCATATTTGCGACTTTGATATTTGCAGATTTGATTAATATGTTCTCTCTAGGACTATCTAGGTCCTCCAGTGCAACTCTATGATCAACTTTAACTAAAAGTTGCATTGAAAGACCTAGAGATTCCTAGAGAGAATACTCTACTAGGCATTTGTAGCTCCTCCAGTGCAGTTCTATGGTCAGAGTCTGGCAGACATTCACCACAGAGTTGCACTGAAGGAACTAGGGATTCCTAGAGAGGTGTCCTCTCAGGTAAAAACATGGTGTTTTTGTTATTTGCGGTTTTTCCATATTCACGGCGGGCTTGAGCCCCTAACCCTAGCAGATATGAAGGGACAAGTATATATTTAATACTTGCCTTCCTCTAAAGATGAGAGAGAGTGAAGCCCTCATGGGCATCCCTATGGGGATGCGGTGACTTAGTCGTTAAGATGCCAGTTCTGATAATCAGAAGGTCAGAAGGATGGCAGTTTGAGGCTCGAGTGCCACATGATGGGGTGAGCTCCTGTCACTAGTCCCAGCTTCTGCCAACCTAGCAGTTCAAAAGCATGCAAATGCAAGTAGATAAATAGGTACCACTTCAGTGGGAAGGTAACAATGTTCTGTGCACTCATGCTAGCCACGTGACCACAGTCATCTTCGGACAACATTAGCTCTTCAGCTTAGAGATGAGCACCATCCCCTACAGTCAAACATGACGACATTTGTGTCAAGGAAAAACTTTTACCTTTACCTAAAACCCTCAGTATGCAGAATCTGAAGTTTTTCCAAATATATTTGTTTCCAGAGCATGAAAATAACTTGTTAAAAGTAACAACTTTTTTTTTTAATTTTCTTCTCCACCAAAAGAGTGGTAATGCCATTACTTTAAGTGCTATTATGACAACAAAGGCTCTGTATAGACCGGCGTGCCGGTCTCTGGGCAGAGTCAGGGTGCAGCGTCTTGACACTGGATGCCCTAACTCTGCCCCTAGGGTGTCATGATGCCATGCGCCATTCTAGACAGTGCACTGCATCAGTACACAACTCTAGCACTGCATCCAGTTGATGCAGCTCTGAAGGGGCACCATATAGCCATGTTATGGCACCCTTTGGAAGGTGCAAAAAGGGGCTGCTTTTTGCAGCTCCTTTTTGTGCCCTCCAAAGGCCAGATTGGGGCCACAGCATGAGGTTGTCGTGGCCCCGATCTGCCCAGAAAAGGATCGGCTGCAGACTGCCCCTTTGGGGCAGTGTGTATAGCCCCTCCATTAGCATTCTGAGTGAAGAGCTTAAGCTACTCCTTACTTTAACATTTTATTTTAAAGGTTTCTTATGGACATTTTTGAGGCATTTTATTCCTTTTTTGCAATGCAATTAATTTCTTAAAAGGTAAATTTTAAATGACATATTACTAATGAATAGCAAAAAAAACCCTTTTTTAATAAGTAGGAACATGAAGTGTTGGGGTGTGGGTGTGGGTGTGCGCGCGTGCATGCACGCACATATGTTCGCTTTGATGGAAATAATTCCAGCCATTGTTTCCCATATTATAAATAGGTCCTGTCCAGCTTCTATCCTTGACTGGCACCTGGGTCTATCTTATGTAATCCCATGGTAGCACTGTTCTACTTTTTCTGAACATTTTATAATTAAGAAAGAGCCAAAGATATATACTTTATATCTTTGCTGCTAATTCCTGCTGCCCCACTATCTCATGAATACAGCAAGAACAAACAAGTACATCATGTTTCCAAGCAATTTGTTAAATAATTAAATTAAGAGGCTAGCTCAATTAGACTTGGCAATCTCTATCACATAATATAATTTCTACTGGTTGTTTGGACTCTAATGGATTTGATGTTTTAAAATGCTTGTGGGGCCAAGTTGCAACTGTGTGGCATTCCATTACTGAGTTCTAAACCTAAAGGTTTCCAGATTATGATGGACCCTAAGGCAAACCTATCACAGGGTTTTCCAAGGCAGATTGTGTGTGACTCACCCAAGGTCACCCATTGGGTTTCCATGGCTGAGTTGGGAACTGAACCCTGGTCTCCAGAGTCATCCAGTGCTCAAAACACTACACCACACTTTTGGGCTCCACTGATAAAGAACATGTGGGGATGGTGGATGTCCCTCCCCTCTTGAGATAGCTGTTTTCTGGAGCATGTGAGCTGTTCATCAGTCCAGAAGAATTAACTAGTTACAGGTAAACGGTGTAATTTCATCCTTTCCGCAATAATTAAGGTATAACTACATTGCATTACAATTGTGTTATTTGTGTTGTTTTGTGCCTTCAAGTCATTTCTGACTCATGTCAGCCCTAAGGTGAACTTATCACAGAGTTTCTTGTCATGATTTGTCCAGAGGGGGGTTGCTCTGAGGCTAAGAGAGGGTGATTTGCCCAAGGTCATTCAGTGGGTTTCCATGGCCAAGTAATAATTTGTATCCTGGTGTCCTGGAGTCCTAGTCCAACACTCAAACCAGGATACTTCACTGGCTTTATCTACAATTGTGACTTCAGTCTTTTTCCAGTGTACCTATCCTCAGCCTTACTAGATGGCTAAGGAAGAAGACTGCATAATTCATATGATGGCTTGTGTTCTGTTTTGGGTGTTGAGATGGCAATCAAGAGGACAGAAGAATGTGTTTTCTACAACAGGGCAATTGCTTGCATAATTTCAGTGTTTTTTAAAAAAAGTAATTAAAGATGAATATCCTAGTAATTTTTAAGAAATGAAAGAGCTGCTTTTAAAACACTTTCAGCGTAGCCATGTTAGCCATGCAGCAATGGAGCTTCAAAAGCTTGCATGATATATTTTGTGCATATTGGTTAGCCAATAAAGGTTTCACACTTTTGTGGATTTTAGATTTTAATTATTTTAAAATGTTGCTGGTGTTGTCTTATATCCCATCTTTCTCCCAATAAAAGGATTCAAGGTGGTGGATATCCCTATAACTA
>NC_056523.1:109136407-109149140 GCF_019175285.1 Sceloporus undulatus
TAGGTATAACCACACACACACACACACACACACACACACACACACACACACACACACACACACACACACCTACATATAGATTTAGGTATAATTATACCTATAGTTGGTTATTTTAATGTGTTTGGAAATAGAGTTATAACTAATTACAGAGACATAACTAATTATACCTTAGTAACATTCCAAGTTCAATCAATGTTTGTGTATCTTAAAATAAACTCAAATATCACAAAATATCAAATAAAACACTGAAATTCCCCATTGGGTAAGGGGGGTGAGAATGTATACTTCATAAAACTAATCTACAGGGGAATTTTATCATGTTTGTAAATATCAGGTGGCTATACAGATAGTATCAAGTTTGCAGATGAAACAAAACTGGAAGGGGTGACTAACACATTAGAAAATAAGAACAGAATTCAAAAGGATTTTGATAAACCATAAAATTGGGCTGAAACTAATTCAATGAAATTCAACATAGACAAATGCAAAATTCTACATTTAGGCCACAAAAACCAAATGTGCACTTATAGGATGGGGGATACCTGGCTTAACAGCAGAACTTTACAAAGGACCTTGGAACTATTAGTGGTCATAATTTCAACATGACCCAGCAGCAAAGAATACAAATAATATTTTAGCCTACCTTAAGAGAATCATAGGGGTTCGACAGACGGGCGCTTTGCGCCGGCCTGGGCCCGAACTAGGGGTGTATGGGGGTTGAGCATTTACATGCTCAGCAACCCTACCGTGTACTGTGGCCCCCATCATTGTGTGTGCCCATCCATACAGGGCGCACAATGATAATGTCCATGTGGCACACCGCCCAAACAGCACCATGCTACATGGGCATCATCATCGCACGTAAGCATATCAATGACACCCCGTGCACAGCCTAAAAAGAACCTCCCTGGAGCGAGTTCTTTTTGGGCCTCCTGGAGACTTTGGCATTTGGTTGCCACAGTCTCCATCCTGGGCAGAAAGGGGCAGCATCTCACCGCCACTTTCTCTCAGTTTGTACAGCCTCATAGTTTCCAAGGCAAAGGAAGTTAATACATTTATATATGTGCCTTCAAGTTCCTTTCAGTTTATGGTGACCCCATGAATTTCATAGGTTTCCTTAGGCAAGGAACACTCAGAAGTGATTTTGCCAGTTTCTTTCTCTAAAATGTACCCTACAGCACCCGATCTCCCATCCAAGTTTTAATACCAGCTGACCCTGCTTAACTTCCAAGGTAAGACAGTATCTGGCACCTCTGGGGTATTTCTTCCATAAAGGAAATAATAGTTCCACTATATTTTGTGCTAGTCAGGCCTCATCTGGAGTACTGCATTCAATTCTAGTCATCTCATTTTAGTGAAGATATAAAGAAGTGGGGGTAGGTTCAGAGAAAGAAAACAAGGATGATAACTGGTATGGAGAATAAAGTATATGTGGGAAGGTTGAAGGAATTGGGCATGTTCTTTCTGGTGAAGGGCTGACATGATTGCAATCTTTAAATATGTTAAGGGCTCCCTTAGAAATGAGAGTTCATTTTTGCTCTCTGCTGCCCCAAACAGTAGGACCAAGTCTAAATATTTTAAGTTACAACAGGAAAGATTTCAATTGAACATTAGAAAGATCTTTGTGAGAGTAAGAGTGGTTTGACAATAGAACCAATTACCTAGAGAGGCGGTGGAGTCTCTTGCTCTGGATGTCTTCAAAAAGAAGCTGAATAGCTACCTGCTGGAGATGCTCTAGCTCAGTGATTCCCAAACTGGTCCTCCAGGTATTTTGGACTTCACCTCCTAGAAGCCTCAGCAATCCTGGCTTATGGTCTAGGATTTTGGGAGCTGCAGTCCAAAACACCTGGAAGGCTAGAGTTTGGGAATCACTGCTGTAGCTGGATTTTCTCCACTGAACAGGAGCTTGGACTTGCTGGCCTATGGAGCCCCTTCCAGCTCTATGATTCTATGACAGTATCTGACACTGTCCTTAACTTTTGTTGTTAACTGCCTTGTGTCGGTGCTGATGAGACATCTTCAAGACCCCCCTGTCCTCCACTGCTCTGCTTAATTCCTGCAAACTCATACTTGTCATCTTTTTAATACAGTCCATCCATCTAGTACGCAGTCTTCCTCTCTTTCTACTTCCTTCCACCTTTCCCAGCATTATTGTTTTTTCCAGTGATTTATGTCTTCTCGTTATGTATCCAAAGTAAGCCAGCCTATGTTTTGTCATCTTGGCTTCCAGGGAGATTCCTGGCTTGATCTGTTCTAGGACCCATTTATTTTTCTTTCTGGCTTGTCCATGGAATCCTCAGCACTCTTCTCCAGCACCACATCTCGAATGAATTAATTTTCTTCCTATCTTCTTTCTTAACTGTCCAGCTCTCACATCCATGCATGACAATAGGTAATACAGTGGCTTGCATGATTCCATCTTTTGTGCTCTGTTTTATATATTTGCATTTTAGGATCTTTTCCAGTTCTCTCCTGACTGCCCTCCCCATTCTTAATCTTTTTCTGATTTCCTGGTTGCAGTCCCCATTCCTATCAATGTTTATCCCAGATATGAGAACTCTTTTACTATTTCTATTTCTTCATTGTCTAGTTTGAATTTATGTACATTCTCCATGGTCATTATTTTTGTTTTCTTCATATTCAACAGTAAACCAGCCTTTGGATTTTCTACTTTGATCTTCCTGAGATGTTGTTCAAGGTCTGTGAGGCCTTCTGCTACTATTATGGTGTCATCTGCATATAGACTTAGATTTTTTATATTCCTTCCTCCATTTTTCACTCCTCCTTCATCTATGTCCAAGCATGCTTTTGTTACAACACACTAGCCTCTCGTCCTGAGTACAGATTCCTCATGAAGACTATCAGATATGTTGACACTCCCATGTCTTTAAGGGCATTCCATAGACTTTCATGATCTATGCAGTCAAAGACTTTGCTATAGACTACAAAGCAGCTGCTGATTTTCATTTGGAATTCCTTGGTATGCTCCATTAGCCATTGTATGTTCGCAATGTAGTCCCTAGTGCCTCTTCCTTTCCTGAACCCTGCATCCTGGTCCTTGGTTTGAATTTTCCTTTGGTTTCCTGAATCTTGTGGAATAGGTCTCTTGCTCTTCCCTTTTTGTTGTTGTTATTTTCTATTTTGCTGCATTGGTCATTGTAGTAGTTTTCTTTATCTTTACGCATTAGCCGTTTTACTGTTACATTCATGATTCTTAGTTTATTCTTATCTCCTTTTTGTTTCTCTTCTTTCCTTTATTGTAGAGTTTTATCTGTCATCCATTGTTTCTTCATTTTCTTTTTGTTTGTTGAAAGTGTTTGTCTGCAGTCCTCTTTTATTATGTTTCTGGCTTCAGACCAAAGCTCTTCTGGTTCAGTGTCTGTTATCTTTAACTTTACTACTATGCAAAATCCACCAAATAATCCACTCTGAGATTTAAATTTCTTAGAACAGACATCTGATCAGTTGTTTATTATTATTCAGTATTCTCTGCTGATTAGTGGAACATCTTTCCATAAAGCATGGGCCCTCAATTTCAAGCTCACAAGCCATTTTCAAAAATTCTAGAGAACATGATAAATATGTCTGTCATAATCAGTTTCTCATATCCCTTATAGCCGAGACTATTAATGCATGTTGTTGTGAGAAGGAGACCATCCCTTGATTTTATCTTTGAGAATCTATCCTCATTGCCAGACCTTATAACTATGACAGGGGGGGCCTTATAGCTATGCCAGACATCAAAGCTAGGTGTTGCTGCAGGTGTCCCTTTCAGAAATCAGACATTAAATGTGTGAATAAAATGGCTGTATTTCTATACAACTGTCATCTCTGAAATACTTTGGTTATTATTTTAGTTACTCATATTCCGTTTGGGCTTAGAAGAGAAATATTTCGCTATATTTCTAGGTGGGTGAACTGTGACCCACATCAATAGTAAATATGCAATGTAAATTTAATAAAGGATTAATTATGTGGGGAGTACACTAGTGGCTATAGCCTCTGCCACTAGGCAGGTGGTTTCTGGAGTCCATATCAAATGTTAACTGTTGTCCAGCACATGAAAAGGTTTATTTGTGGTTCAGCAGTCCCTGATTATCCATTTCACTTCAGCCTGGCTGTTCAGTTTTAGGAAAAGATCAGTACTTGGGTACAGACTAGTGGAGCAATTTTTTTTAGCTACTTGCTTATAGTGTTCTTATATCTATGAGGATGGGAGATAGGTCACATGTGCATTTCAACATTTTTTGATTAGTTCTTCCCTATATAACCTATATTGTCTATATTCCCTATATTCTGCCTTATATTGTCAAAATGATGCTTCGAGGGCACATTAACAGTAACCAAAAAGACATTTAAGTGTATATTTACGTTTCCAAATTGAACAGCCTGCCATAGATAGTTATATTATTATTATTATTATTATTATTATTATTCAAAACAGTAATAAATACAAGAGGAAATAAGTAGATCTGAAAAAGAGAGCTCAGTTTTTAAGATTATGAAAATCAAAATTCAGTTGCTGCTTTTCCACCTACAGATTTTCTAATCTCTGTCTTGGTGGTTATTTTCCTTCAGTACAATAAACAGGGCTCAGGATAATTTCCATAATGCATGTGGATAGGTGAACAGCCAGTTGCTACAGGGATGTGCAACATATGGGTCCTCCACATGCTACTGGGCTACAGCTACCATCATCCATGCCTGTTGCCAATTCTGACAAGGGCTGATGGGAATTGCAGTCCAACAACTTCAGGAAAGCCAGAAATCCACACACACACCCCAGCTATATATGTTTGATGTGTACTGGAAATGGCAGTCAGATAATGAACTATTAATACATGAATAATAAAGTTGCTTCTTAAATTTGGACTCTTTAGGCCTGGAATCTAGAAAAGCAATTGCTGCTTTTCCAGCAGTTAGAAACTGACAACAAGGATAAGATCCTTTTATTTCCAGCCAATATTTTTAATTAATGCCCAGTTACAGAACAGTCTTTCCAAAGTGGGCCATGGAGATAAAGAAAAAAGTCTGTTGAAATAAATCAAAACTGACTTGCCTTTCAAATCACTAATTTGTGCAGGTGATTCAATTACTGGTATTACTATATAAGGGCACTTCATTTGGCTTCTACCCTTTCGTAAATGACATCTCATAACTTCCCATCAAATTGTGCAATATTTCATCTATGGCACTTTGCCACATTCATGACATGTGGAATTTTGCATTAATATAAGCTATAGAGCTTCATAGGCTCCTTTATGTGCAACACTGAATACAAGTCACCAATGAAATACTCAGGGAAGTTGGAATCCTTAATAGCCACAAAGGGAGCATATGAGTTATAATACCTGGTTTCTGATGCCTGACTTCTACAGTCATACCAACTAACAAGGACCAAGGTATGAGTGTGTAAGTACGTTGAAATGGATGATTTTTATTTGCCAATATGGTGGAGGGGCATACGTTGCAGAGATGAGAATGAGAGACACCTTGTTACCAGAAATCCCTTTTCTGATTCCTGAGATACACTGAGGAAAATTCAAAATGGGTGGTTACTGTAGTAGTGGTGGTGGTAATAATAATAATAATAATAATAATAATAATAATAATACTCCACTCATTGGAGCATTGGACCACCATTACAGCTGACATCAATTGAATGCCTACAGAAAAGTTCACACATTTGCAAAGGGAATTGTTCCTGTGATTGAAGCAGCTTTGTTAAAAAACATAATGTCATTTGCAAAGTGTTATTGCAAAATGTATTAGAAATGCATTGCAAAAAGCAAAACAACAAATGCTTTATTTTTATTTTTACATACATACACACCAAAAACAAAATGATTAGAAGGTATTTAGGAGGGGCAATTAGAAATAGCATTGCAATGCTGTGCTTAACCCATGAGAAGTAAGCCTCACAGAGCTTAGTAGGACTTTTCCCCCCAAATATACTGGGCGATGAATCAATGAAACAATTTGGCAGAACAGCCACTATGAAACACAACTGAGAGTGGGTTTCATCATCATCATCATCATCATCATCATCATCATCATAATAAATTTATTTATATTTTCCCGCCTCTCCCTACGGATCGAGGCGGGATTACAGCCAGTATCAATTCACAATACATCACAATTACAATTAGATAAAATCAGCTCATATAATAACACATCCCTTAAAAACACGCAAATCACAATACAATTTAAAAGAGAGAGAGAGAACGTCCTGAGGTAGATATATATTTGGGGTGATTTTCTCTACAGAGGGTCAGGAGGGTACGCTTGCTGGAAGAGATAGGTTTTCAGCGCCTTCTTAAAGGCGTCCAGGGTAAGAATGAGGCAAATCTCTTCTGGGAGGTTATTCCAATACATAGGAGCCGTAGCAGTAAACGCTCTTTGGTGAGTGGCTGTTAATCTCACTCTAGGGTGTTCAAGTAGGAGCTTTCCAGTTGTTCTGAGGGTGCGGGGCGGATTGTGTAGGGAGAGGTGTTCCCTCAAGTAACTTGGGCCCAAGCCATGTAGGGCTTTAAAGGTGATGACCAACATTTTGTATGTATCATGAAACTGGCTTCTCAAATTGCTGGATAATTTAACACATTTTAACTTGAATCATATTTCTCTACAGACCCAAGGCTCTTAAAAGCCCTGGGCAATGTGGGCAATAGTCAAGAATTCTGTCTAGCAACATCTAGGACTGCATGATTGGAACCACTGAAACTTTGGGCAAAAACAATTTCCTGGTGGGATGTCCACATGGGATTCTTCTGTGGCACTCAATCATCTAGACAGAAAGCACTGCCTTTTCCTTCACAAGTTCTCTGGCTTTCTAACAGATGTCATGCCATTGGGCCTCCCAAGACACTGTAGTAAAATTAAAATGGTGGGGTTCCACAGCAGTGCTCCCCAGTTGTCCTGCCTGTCTTGCTGCCACTGACAGATACCGCCCTTGCAGTAAGAGAAGGGAGGCAAAGAGAGCAGAGCCAGTCCCTTTGCCACACAAGAAGGATGTCTTGCTAGCTATCCATCCCTCTTGTGCTACTTGTGAAGGTTGCTTCAAGTTCAGCTCAGTTTTAACTTCGCAGGCTTCATTCTCCATTGTCATAGAATGACAGTGTCACTGACACACACAAACCCCACTCACACATAGAGAGAATCTGGGTCCCAACATATCTGGTGTTATTTTGATCAGTGCCAGCACCACAGATTTAAAGTCTGAACCGGCTTCTAATCCACAAGAAAAATTCAGTGTGGTAAACAATGGGGGAGACTTCATATTTGCTACAAGGGATAGATCCACAAGTCATTTACTTATTTGTCCAAATACTTGGACACTCCCATAACAGACATTCTCTGAGCAACTTTAAAAAACAGTGTGTGTGTATGTGTGTGTGTGGGGGGGGGGGGGTAAAACCCAGTTTGCATGAAACAAAATAAGCAAATATATACCAAAAAGAAGATGAAAGAGAGAGAGAGAGAGAGAGAGAGAGAACAAAGAAAAAAAGATCACAATTTTAAATCAATTTTAATAAAGCTGAGGCCAAATTTTATAAAGGTTGAAGAAATGTATTCCAATTTACAAGTATTTGACTTGACTCCTCCTTTCCTCCATGCCAAACCTTCACTTTTATTGTGACATACCTTCTGATTTACAAAATTCAGATCGGTAAAATTCTCTAAACATACCCAGTTGGTTCATTAGACTGAAGAACAACAAGACTTTCCAGGCTTTTGATTTTGTATCCTCATTTCATTTTTTCACTTTTTAGTTTTGCACATGGTTCTGTCATTTAATTCACCATCCCTCAGAAGACAACCCTTCTAGTTAAGAACCCTTTAAAGAGTGGGCCGTGTTTACAAATAAGAAAAATAATTACTCCCTTCCAAAAGCCAGTGAACCTTTCACTTGAAATGAAACTGAAGACATTATTATGTTTGACTTAAAGTACATTTTATAATTTCCTCTGTTTGCTTTTGAGAAAAGGAGGCAGAGAAATGTACATTTCAATATACATATAGGCCTCTGCAGGTCATGAAGTAAAAGTATTATAGAAACAATAGTAATATATGAATACCTTGGTTCCTTTTGCAAACAGTATATTATTATAAATGAATGGAAGAGACCTGAAGGCCAACTAATCTATTCCACTGCACTACAGCAATAGCCTCTTAATTTGTTAACCTTCACCATAAAATTTGTAACATTCATTTTTTTAAAAAAAACAATTAATTGATAAATGCCACAGATATGGGCCTAAATTATATTGCTAATCCTACCTAAAGTAGACCAACTAAATCAATGGGATTTATCTATGTGTTGCTTTGCCATTCAACAGTTTATTGAATGGTTCTACTCTATTTGGAACTAGCCAATAGGACTCCAGTCATTATTTTTAAATAATGATTAACATCTCTTATTGTTTTTATTCACTGCTAGCCATTTTTAGTAATTTTTAATAGTTTCTCAATGTAAAGAATTAATTTTTAATAAAATTTCTTAATTTAACACATTAAGTTTCTTTGCCCAGTTTAATATTAGCACATTAATGCTAACACAACCATTTGGAGCTCCATTCTATTTCAAGGATTGTCCATCTGAAGAATCCAAATCTGGTTTCAAGATAAACAACCATAAGAAGGAGCTAGAATTTGTCTGTCCTCTTTTAGCACCTAGATGGCAAACTAAACAAGCAGGCATGTGGTTCACTTGGTCATGATTCCCCCCACACACACACACACACTATGGATGCATCTGCACTGTAGAAATAATGCAGTTTGACACCACTTTAATTGCCATAGTTCAGTGCTGTGGAATTCTGAAAACTGTGATTATAGCGACTTAGGGAGCTGGTTATGTTTAGCCTGGAGAAGAGACGGTTAAGAATTGATATGATAGGCCTGTTTAAATATCTGAAGGAATGTCATACTGAAGATGGAGCAAGTATATTTTCTGCAGTTCCAGAAAATAAGACCCAGACTAATGGATTCAAACTAATTGAAAAAATATTCCACCTCAACATTAGGAAGAACTTCCTGACAGTAAGAGCTGGTCAACAGTGGAATAGATGCCCCCCAAAGAGTGGTGCAGTCTCCTTCTTTAAAGGTTTTTAAACAGAGGCTGGATGGCCATCTGCTGGGGGTGCTTTGATTGTGTATTTCTGCATGGCAGAGGGTTGGACTTCATGGCCCCTACAGTCTCTTTCAACTCTATGATTCTATGATTTACCTTATTTCACAGAGAGCTGTGGTGCTACAACAAACTACAATTCCCAACATTCCATAGCATTGAGCTATGGCAGGTAAAGCAGTGACAAATTGGATTCAGGACCTGTATTTCTATTTAAATTACACTAATTATTTCCAATTTGAAATTATCTACCTATTTATCTATCTAAACTTAACTATATAAATGTGTCCCTTCTTTCCTCCTTTCTTTTAGTCATGTGTAAGTGGGTGCGGTAACTACTGTCACTCAATGCCATGAAGTGATTTCACAGAGGACTGGGTTTTCCTAAACCAGTTATTCCAGCTGGATAATGCATTTGGAGAGGAACCTTCAATATGCTGGATGTCTATTTTGTCCATTCCAACAGGATATATGTCTTTCACTTTTGTCTTGTAACCAAGGGTTGAGGCAAATATAACATTGTGCATCCAATTTTCAGCAGCATAGTGGTCTCCTTTCAGTCTACTTGTGATGCTACAGAAAGGCCAGTCTAGGGCTTCCTGTTCTTTCCAGATAGCTAAGCCAGGGCTTAATATGAGCTAGGTCTGAACTCTATGTCCTGCTGTCGACTCTAGGATTCGCCCCAGAAAATACAAGATAATACAAGAAGAGAAAACATGGCCTTGTGTTGTGTTCCAGTTTTATTCTTCTGCTATCTAATATTAGTGTAAGCTAACTCAAGTCCCACGTTGAAGATAAAGGTAAGGCAGAAATCCAGTCTATATAATAAACTAACTGGTTGGTTGGCTGTCTGGCTGAGTGACACCTCTGAACAATGAGTAGAATAGGATCAAGGAAACAGCACAAAGTTTACAATTTTCTCCAAGCCAAGTAGCAGATGTTGTTTCAGCATTATGGGGAACACTGGCTTTGTGCACAAATGTCTGATGATTCAAGAAAGTGAAAAACTGGCAGAATCATCACAAGAGGAAAAACCTCTCCTCCTCGACAAACATAATGACTGAGCAAAACCAAAACCTGTCTATCAATCATCTAAACAATAAGGTTTTCTTAGCCTTCTTAGTCTTCAATCAGAAATCTACTTGGCTTGCTGATTGAACTCCAGTCATGATTTTCTCAGATTCATCAAAGAACATAAGGGCAGCTTCCAGCATCAGTCTAGCCATGTAAATCCTTGCTTCTCTCATTCTTGTGCATGAAAAAAGAAAACACAATTACTTTCTCCTTCCCTGTGAGACATTTTCTGATGGTTTTAAAAGAGTTTTCATATTTGAAAGAATGTTTTCCCCATCTACAAACTGCATTAACTGCACAGGCTGCTCAAATTGCACAAATTATGTAGCTAAACTACGACAGCTGACAATGGATGACTGTGAAGGTCACCTTGCTACATGAACTCTAAAACACTTTATTCTGTGGACTTTAAAAAAAATAAATAGAAGCCTGTGATAGGTTGTTTGCATCTTTCTGATTCACCAGCCAGTCCTTCTGTGTTTCTAATGTACAAGTGTTTTTCTACACAAAGATGAAAGATAATAGAGACACATTTTGTACTAATTGCACAGAAACCTACACACATACAGAAATGCTTGTTGTTTTGTTCTCACACTGGAAATGAGAAATCCTGCAGGGGTTAATAAGTTCATTGAGTAATTTAGTGAGGTTTCTTCACACTCTACATCAGTGGTTCTCAACCTTCCTATTTCCGTGACTCTTTAATACAGTTCCTCATGTTGTGGTGATCCCCAACCATAAAATTGCAGTGTCTTGGTTCCTAAGACAATCGGAAATATGTGTTTCCAATGGTCTTAGGCGACTCTTATGAAAGGGTCGCCCAATCCCAAAGGGGTGGTGACCCACAGGTTGAGAATCACTGCCCTACATGGTATGTTAGACCTTCCAAGGTCTAACAAACCCGCAACTCTTGTCAGCCCCTAGAAGATGTTTACAAGCACGGTATAACTGGATCCAGTATGGAGAAAGGCAGGACATATATCACATAAATAAATAAGTGATTATCAGTATCTGTGATGTTTGCATGGGTGTATCTGGATATTTTTTCTTGATGGTTGGAATTAGTGATTTGACAAACCAATGTTTTTTTTCTCGTTCATTGAGAACTGGATGAGATGGCCCTTGGGAATCCCTTCCAATGCTACCCCCTTCTTCTCTTCTGTGAGAATTTGAATCGCAGAGCATGACACAAAGGGGAGAAGGTCTTATCCTCCACCACTTAAACACAAAATACTCTCCTCTTTTGTTCTTTTCTTTCTTTTTTTCTTTCTTTGTCTTTCAAAGCAAAGCTGTGGGCAAAGATGGGGGGACATCACCCTAACAAAGGAAATAGCTCTGGTAAAACCCAGTATGAATGGTAGCTTTTCTTACGCAAAATACACAAATCCTGGCCATCGAATTGTCAGTTGAAAGGTCCTGTCTCTTCACTTCATTTAGAAATGATTAAAAATCAAAATTCTTACTCATTGATCAAGAAATGCTCAGAATTTCTTCTCTTTAAAATGCTTTCGAAATTTTCGAATAATATGTATTTCTACTAGTTTTCGAATTTTGAAGAATATTCTTTACATCACTAGTTCGAATGCAAGAAATTCTGCTAATAGTCTGATGTTTCTCTTTTTAAGATGCACACATAGCATTTGCCACAACAGCACACTGCAACACTTACACTTCACTGGTGTGCATATGCTTGGTTGCTTAGAGTCACATCCCATCATTTAGAAGGCAACACAGGATGACACAAGATCCTCAAGCAGTGAATATATAAGAGCATAAATGTGGAAGAGGATTGTCTTCAAAATGCATACAAAAAGATTTAATAATTGTTCAAGTACAATAAATCCTTAGGTGGAATGTGGGTATGCATCTTGCATAGCACTGTCAGCCCTCTGTATCCACAGATTCTTCATCCATGGATTCAACCATACACAGCTTGAAAATATTTTTTCAACAAAAAAAAAAACCCTCCCAAAGGTAAACCTTGATTTTCCATTTTATATAAGGGGCACCATTTTACAGTCCAGCTGTCTATAATGGGTCTTGAGCATCCACAAATTTTGGAATCCCGGGGGGGGGGGTCTTGGAACCAAGGCTCAGTAAATACTGAGGGCCCATCGTGTCTGTCTGTCTATCTATCTATCTATCTATCTATCTATCTATCTATCTATCTATCTATCTATCTATCTATCTATCTATCTATCTTTGTGTTGAAACATTTCTCAGCATAGTTCTCTGGTTATGCAGCACCCAGACACTGCTTCTGTTCTTCCCGTACAGGGTTGAGAGACTGGGCCAGTCCTTTTCTGCTGTCTAGAGCAGTCTTCCAGTTATTCAAATCACTGACATAGAAAGGTGCCATCCTGTCATCCTCTGTATTTATTCTGTAACAGTATTAGAAAACCACATCAGTGGAAGCCAAATATTCCAACTAGGGATCGCTTCCCCCAGTCCTTGTAACAATTGTGCAAGCATTGTTCCCTCTCTGTTACTTTAAATTTTGGATGGGGTAGGATATGTGGCTGTGCAGATTCC
>NC_056523.1:109149150-109229099 GCF_019175285.1 Sceloporus undulatus
ATTATTAT
The DNA here is from genome assembly GCF_019175285.1 of Sceloporus undulatus. Taxonomy (NCBI): domain Eukaryota; kingdom Metazoa; phylum Chordata; class Lepidosauria; order Squamata; family Phrynosomatidae; genus Sceloporus; species Sceloporus undulatus. The sequence continues at coordinate 109,149,159 of NC_056523.1, forward strand.
TATTATTATTATTATTATTATTATTATTATTATTATTATTATCCTTTATTTATAAAGCGCTGTAAATTTACACAACACTGTACATAATCTTTTAATTAGGCGGTTTCCTGCCCTCAGACTTACAATCTAAAAAGACAGGACACAAAAGGAGAAGGGATAGGTGGTGGGGAAGGGGATGAGGGCCAATGCTGTCCCTGGAGTCTAATGCAAGAACCTCCCTCCTACAAGGCTGGTCTGTGGTAGAACAGCTATCCACTATAGCTGGAGTGGCCCTGGACTTGTTTTGAATACCAAGGTTGTTAAAAAAAATTGTCAGTGTTAAAAAAAATCCAGAATAAACAATATTCTCAATTGTTATCATCCTGAACGAGAAAAGTACTTCAAGATACCCAATTAAAACAACTGTCAGCTGCTGCAAGATGTTTTGTATCTGAGCAAGGAAAAAAACATCAGGACTTTTTCTTCATGTGGCTGTGGTGGGTGGTGCAAAATAACATCAGCATTAAGAATGTAATTCTTCACTAAGCTTTTTCTCCATGGAAGCAATGAGTAATTTGGCAATTTTCTTCCCACTGCAATAAAGTCTTCAAAAACTGTGCACTTTTCACAAATAGGACATATTCTACACAAAATTTGCATATATTCTCCATTTCTGTAGAGAAATATTATTTCCTGAACAGGAAAAACAAGCCTATTTCCTGCTTAGAAAAATGCTGTAATTGGTGAGATTATGTACAGGTTTCACATATGCTTATTTTAAGCAGGAAACAGCATTTTTCAACACAAGAAAAAATATTTTTACACAAAAGTATTATTTTTCTGCACAGAACACAATGTTTTTGCACAAATCAACCACATGTGAATTTTGTGGAAAATTAGCCCCCCAATTACATCTTCTTTCTGTGTAGAAATATTATGTTTTGCACTGAGAAAGCTGTTTCCTGTACTGAAAATGCTTTCCTGCAAAAACAACTGTGTGAGAATTTTGTGCAGAATTAGCCCCAAACTGCAGAGATTTTAATCTCTCCAGGATTCTTCACCTGAGAATATCTCAACTTCCCAAAAAACCATAACATGTTTCTTGATTATTATTTTTAAATTGAGTATTCTCTCCATCCTTTGTTGTTCTGTGCCTTCAAATCATTTCTCATTTATGACAACCCTAAGGAAAACGTATCACAGTGATTTCTTGGCCAGTTTTGTTCATTTGTTCAGTGCATGATAGTGATTAGAATATGCGAATATGTACTGCAAAATAAGAGATCTGATCCCCCCAAAATAAACTAGCCTTGTAGAAGAAGACTATGGAATGTCAGCATTCCACTATCACACCTTCCCCATAGTAAGAGAGCTGCACTAAGATATCCAAAGTGTATTTTAAAATGGGGAATTTTTTAAAATATAATTCTCCTACTGATGATGAGGATGCCTGCTGCCAAAGAGTAAGTATATCACATGCCTCAAACTGAACAAGCAGAGACACTCAAGCCTCAAAACTGATGACAATCCATACTCGAAACAGGATTTTCTTATAAGTAAATACATGAAGAAATAATTAAATACTATGTGAACTTAATAATGTGCCAACACAAATGAGGGTCTGCACAGACTGCCAGAATGGGTGGCGAGACACCGCCCCTTTCCACCCTGGATTGATGCCATGGCAACTGCACGCCGCGGCACTGATCCAAACACTGGAGGGAGCAAAAAGAAGCCGCAAAAAATGGCTTCTTTTTGTTCCCTCCAAGGGGTGTCATAGGTGCGCTGATGTACCATGATGGTGCCCCTTCAGGGCTGTGTTGTTTGGGCACTGCGCCAGAGTTGTGTCATCATGGTGCACCTCATGTGAATGGGTGCATGCCAAAATGGCGTGGTTAAGACTTGAAGTGTGGGGACGCGCAGCATTCACCCCAGGCCGGTGCTTGTTGCCAGTCTGTACAGGGCCTGAGAAAGCTAGCATGATGTTGTGGTTTGAGCACTGGACTATGATCCTGGAGATCAGGGTTCGATTCAGCCATGGAAACCCAGTGAGTGATCTTGGGTGAGTCACACTCTCAGCCCCAGAAAATCTCATGATGAGCTCACCTTAGAGTCACCATAAATCTGAAATGACTTGAAAGCACACAGCAACAACAAAACCAATGTCTAGTTTTTAAATTAGACTAAATTGTGCCCCCAAAGAAAGAGGCAAAATACATTCTGTCAGGCCAGAGATCACATTCTTGATTTGCAGCAGCCCAAAACTAAGTGACAAAGCCAAAAAGCAATCTACAAACAAATCAACAAATCTTCACAAAAATTAAATGTGTATGGTAAAAACCAACACCTCCTTCCCTTCTGTAAACTCTGCCTGGCTAATGGTAACTGGCCTAACTTCAGAAGTTCAAATACTAACATAAAAATCAATGCCCTTTTCTCCCCCCACCCCCACCCCAAGCAATATACTTACCGTGTTTTCTAGCCAGGCAGATTTGCTTTGACTAATAGTTTTTTGTGGGTTTTTCGGGCTATGTGGCCATGTTCTAGCAGAGTTTCTTCCTGACGTTTTGCCAGCATCTGTGGTTGGCATCTTCAGAGAATGTTTGCCTGGAAAGGACTTGGCTATATATATTGTGTGACCTGGAAAGGCAGGAGTGATTTGCATGTATATTGTTTGTTGCTAGTGGCAGGCCTCAGGGTGTGAGGGTCTGCACAAGAGGATTAATGTCTGCTTGATAGTGCTCGTTGTCTGCTGGGAAATTTCTCATTTGCATTTGTTGAGTCTTTATCTTGCTATCTTTCAGGACTGGTAGCCAAACTTTATTTACTTTAAGGGATTCTTCTTTCTGGTTGAAATTATCCAGGTGTTTGTGGATTTCAATGGTTTCCCTGTGCATCCTGACATGGTAGTGGTTGGCATGGTCCAGAATTTCAGTGTTTTCAAATAGTATTTTATGCCCAGGATGGTTTGTGGCATGTTCTGCTACTGCTGATTTTTCTGGCTGGCCCAGTCTGCAGTGTCTCTCGTGTTCTTTGATTCTTGTTTGCATTCTGTGTTTGGTGGTCCCTATGTAGACTTGTCCGCAGCTGCATGTTATGCGGTAAACTCCTGCAGCTGTGAGAGGGTCTCTCTGGTCCTTGGCTGAGCGAAGCATTTGCTGGATTTTCTTCATCGGTTTGTAAACCATTTGTAGGTTGTGCTTCCTCACCACTTTGCCTATTCTATCTGTGACTCTTTTGATGTATGGTAAAAATACCTTCCCTTTGGGTGGCTGCTTGTCTTCACTTCTCTGGGTTTTCCTGGTCCTAGCAGCCCTTCTGATGTCTGAGCTGGAATAACCATTAGCCTGTAGATCCCGGTCCAGGTACTTCAGTTCATCTTCCAAGAAATGGGATTCGCAGATGCATTTTGCTTAGTCTACCAGTGTTTTGATTGTGCTTCTTTTTTGTCCTGGGTGATGGTTGGAGTTCTTGTGCAGGTATCGGTCTGTATGTGTGGGTTTTCTGTATATTGTGTGGCCCAAACATTGGTTTGGTTTGCGGATGACTAGGACATCAAAGAATGGCAGTGTTCCTTCCTTTTCTTTTTCCATAGTGAATTGAATGTTGGGGTGGATGTTGTTCAGATGGTTCAAGAACACAGCCAGATTTCTTCTCCATGGCTCCAGATGCTGAAAGTGTCATTCATTCATTGGAACCAAGATGAGGGCTTTTTCGGTGCTGTTTCCAGGGCTTGCTTTTCAAAGTGTTCCATGCAAATGTTTGCTATTACAGGGCTTAGAGGGCTTCCCATTGCTACCCCATCTCTCTGTTCGTAGAATCCATTGTCCCACTGGAAATAGCTTGTGGTGAGGCAATGTTCGAACAGGGCTGTGATGTCTTCTGGAAAAATCTGTTGGATGAATGTCATGGTGTCCATTATGGGGACTTTGGCGAACAGGGAGACCACATCAAAGCTGATTAATATGTCTCCAGGTTTTAGTTCCAGGTTCTTGATTTTTCCTATGAAGTGAGAGGAATCCTTGATGTAGTGAGGGGTCTGCCCTATATGGGTTTGTAATTGTGTGGCCAGAAACTTGGCCAAGTTATATGTGGGGGATCCAATAGCACTCACTATGGGTCAGAGTGGAATGGAATCCTTGTGGATCTTGGGAAGTCCATAGAGTCTTGGTCGGCGAGCCTCAGATTTGCACCAACTTTGACTTGTGGTTGGCTGAATTGAGGAGTTTTTGATCAGAGTGTTCGTTTTTATGGTGATTTTGCTGGTTGGGTCTTGTTTCAGTTATTTATATATTGTAGGATCTAGGAGTTCTTTGATTTTTTGTTTGCATTGTTCTGTTTCCATGATTACTGGGGCATTGCCTTTGTCTGCTGGGAGAATGATGATTTCTGGATCTGAATTGAGGTCCTTGATGGCTTTTCTTTCTTTTTTGGTTATGTTGCTGGGAGGTGGTTTTGCCTTGCGCAGAATCCTTGCTGTTTCCCCTCTTATTTCTTCTGTTTCCTCCTCTGGGAGATGGTGGAGGGCGGATTCAATTCTATTGCTTTGACTGTTCGGTGGCCCTCACCGCTTCCTTTGCCAAACTGTCAATATAAGATAAATCTTCCTTTGATGGAAAAAGATCATTATTGTGTGAGGCTGAGGGACAGGTAACTCAGACAGCCCACATTTCCCTGTATCCATTCACTACATACTTCAGGTTGTGCCACATCATTCTCCCTCTAACAAAATCCAGAAGCTTGTTCATACCAGCTCTGTCTCTCCTCCTCCTCCTCCTCCTCCTCCTCCTCCTCTTCCAGCAGCCAGGGCAAGTGAGAAAGTGGCATTTCCAAGGAGGTAACAGTAGCCTACTCAGATCAAACTGATGCTAAGAAGTCCATAGGCAGGGCTGAAAAGCAATAGCTCTTTGAGGCTGATGATCCCCATCCACTTGGGAACAATGGAACAATTTATCTGAACAGAAAGGTTTTAATTCAGTCATCATGGCTAATAATCACTCACACAGGCTTATCCTCTGTGGATCCTTTTAATCCCCATTCACAGATATCTAAGCTAGTGTCCATCACTCTCCATCTTAAGGTGAAAATTCACAAAGTAATGATGTGCTATGAAGTAAATTATTTTAAACAGGTACACACAACCCCATTCCAAGCATGGAAAGATCATGTGTAGAGAGGTGCAGAGCTAACCTATCTTCAGAACTGCATACTGTCATCTCCCTTTCTTTGACAAACATTTAGTGGACATTCATTACAGCAGGTTCTTAACTTTCTCTTCTCCAGGCTAAACATCCCCGGCTCCCTAAGTCTTTCCTCATAAGGCATGGTTTCCAGACCCTGCACCATTTTAGTCACTCTCCTTTGGACACGCACCAGTTTCTCAACATACTTTTTAAATTGTGGTGCCCAGAACTGGACACAATATTCTAGGTGGGGCCTGACCAGAGTAGAATAGAGTGGCACTATTACTCCCCTTGATCTAGACACTATACTTCTCTTGATGCAGCCTAAAATCGCATTGGCCTTGTTACCTGCCGCATCGCATTGTTGACTCATGTTCAACTTGTGGTCTACTTGGACTCCTAGATCCCTTTCACATGTAGTTCAGCCAGGTTTCACCCATCCTATATCTGTAGGAGGTGGCAGAAATCTGGGAGACAAAATAATTCCTCTGAGTTTCTTTCATTCTCATACATCTAACCATTTGCCTCTCAGTATATCCCAGATGTTAAGATTTATCATAAAATATATGTCAAAGGACTAGGTTTTAGAAATACTTGGCAAGTCCAGGTGAGTTTCCACAGAAGTCTGCAACTGTCATTTAAACACCACAAAAATATCAGCAAAAGTATTTCATTTCCTTTAGGTCCATGGCCAGATTTTCATAATAGCTAAATGGATGCTTTGGAAAATCTAGCCACTCTAAGGATAGTGAAGGATGTAAACTTAATTCTTTTTAGTGTTCAACCAGCTGCTTCTACTTCTCAGTTATAAATACAGATAATTAAATGTTCTGAGGGGATAAGATGGGATAAAGCTTTTAAAGCTGTCAGTCTCTGAACAGTTGTATGATTTGATGACAGGATCTGAATGATGACTCATCAGTATAGATAAACCTTACCTTGACATTCATTGAACAGCTTCTCTCATGCATTCATTCATTTCCAAAGTGAAGCTGCTACAATTCAGAGTCCAAGGAAGTGGGGAGACCAGACCAGTGGGAGATACTGGAGATTACCGCACTAGGGTAAAAGCGTTCCCCAATGCGTTCTCACGGGCGTGAGCCTGGAATGTGATGAGACGCTAGTTTACTGCACAGTCGGAATGCCGCTTCAAAAAAACAACAGCCCGGGCAATTCAAATGTGTTTCCAAATGTGTTCTCAATGTGTTTCCAGGAGGCCATTTCGGGGAAGCGGTTTCAAACCGTTCCCAGAAATGGCCTCCCTGGAACACATTGGGAACACATTTGGAACGCCCGGTGGCGACGGCGGCGTTCTGCTGTGCGGTAAACTAGCGTTCTGGCTCTCATCACGTTCCAGGCTCGCGCCCGTGAGAATGCATTGGGGAACACTTTTACCCTAGTGCGGTAATCTCCACTCTGTTCTAGAATGGGTCTGGATAAAGATCCAGAACATCTCTCCACTCCGGCCAATGCATGTCATGTCAACACAGAAGTTTGATTTTACTGGCCTATTAGAGCTTACCAGGTTTGATCCTAGTCTAGGGAAATGAACCTGTTCCAGAATTAGTGCATAATTTAAAAGATTGCTTCTAGATTAGGGATGGAAATTCTGGATTTTTCCATTTCCCAATGGATGTTGAGAAAAAGGCACTAGTATTTCTTCCCACAGTGTCAAAACATACAGATTTTTTTAACAAAGGAAAACTCACCACAAAATGTAAAAACTGTGCATTTTCAAAAAACTCACACAGTTTTACTCAAAACTGCCAACTTTCTGAAAGACAGTTGTACAATTGCAGGTCTTCCTCCAGCCATGATGATTTCATTTTACACAACTTTTGAAGAAAGAGGGACAAGACAATGCAAGAATGGATGGATTAAATAACCAGAATTAATAATAAAGGTTTACTGCATACTGGAGTTTAAGGGGTTGGTTTTCTGGTCTTGCTTTATAGAAAGGCCAAAGCATGTAACATCAATCCCCTTTTGCCATCCAATCTAAGGAACTCCCATCCCCCAAATAATGGATTCTCTGGTCTTCGAGTCTGTGTTCCTCTTCTTTCATGATCTGCCCGCCTACCCCAATTCCCCAATTCCTTCTCATCCCTGCTAATTTGGTTCATCCCTGCCAAGGCTGTTCTTTTCCTGCTGCTTTGTCTTCCACCACTCTTTTTCAGCTGACTAACAAGAATCAGAACTCTGAACTCTCAGAGTCCAGAGAGTTCAGGTAGCAAGTTGTACAAAAAGAAAAAAGAAAAGAAAAGAAAAGAAAGGGCTTTCGCCAATCACAAAACACACAGCTAACATACCAAGTTCATTCCAGAGGCACAGTTATACTTTATCCACTTACCCACTGAGTACAATACCATAAAGGCACCAGATCCCATCAGATCTTGGGAGACTAAACAGGTCAGCCCTGCTTAGTACCTGGATGGGAAACTGCCAATTATTATTATTATTATTATTATTATTATTATTATTACATTTTATTTATAAAGTGCTGTAAATTTGCATTTACAGGTGCTATAGACTGTATTTCAGAGGAAGAAATTGGCAAAACCACACCTGAGTATTTCTTGTCTAAGAAAACTGTATGAAATTCATGGAATTGCCATATGTCAACAGGCACATACACAAACAGACATGGTTTTGAGCATACAAGTATTTTATTTCTCTGAATACACGGCAGGGCTCCGATGTATTCATTTCTGAAGCAAGGTGTGTTTTGTCTCAGAATGAATTTCAGGAGTTATAAAATGAGATTTACTGAAAATCTCTACTCCAGAGGAATTGTTTTCCATCCCTACCTGTAAGGCATGAGAAATATGGGCAAAATGTATGTAACTGACCCGAGGTGTCCATGTAAAGGTGCAGAACAGAAGAGAAAAATGAAGAGTTAAGCAGAGCTGACTCTGCCTGGCTCTTCAGCAAGGCTGAGAGGAAGCAAATTGGCCATCGATAGAAGGAGACCTTTTGTCAACTCGCTTTTACTCCATTATTGCAGTCCAACAATATGGTCCAATTGATGCCTCAGTAGCCATTTCTTACACTTTAGCAGCCTCCTTCCCCTCCTGTTGCCCTTTCAGCAGCCTTTGCCATTGTTCAGTTTGTTCCTGGCTTTCTTGGAATAATAATAAAAAACCCATATACATGCATGATCTAACCTGCTCTGCTCTTAAGTGAGTGAGTCAGTTGCCCTGAAAATTACATTAATGTAACTGGGAGTGTGGCACGGTTCCATGCTTGCCAAAGTTACGTTCTTCTCTTGAAGCAGCGGTTATTTTACAAGCTATAATAAGCCATCCCCCCCCCCCAGCAATCTCTCTACATCTCAAAGACTGCTGGGCACAAAATGCAATAGTTGTCATGGCACCCTCTTATTTTGTGCTCATTAACTGTCTGTCACCTTAACTTGTAATGATTTTTTTAAAATTATTGCAACTACTTTGAAAATACAAGCAACTACTGGACTATTTTGTTACACAATTGACTCATCAGCTTTGTTAGTCCTTGAAAGGTGACTGAATTGAGTAGCAGCATTGGGTGGGCAGAGTATGGCCCACAGGCTGCAAGTGGCACCAAACCTCACTTTTCTTGCCCCTAAAGCCTCAGCTCCCTCATTTGTTTTGATTTTTTTTAAAAAAAATCACTGTGCTCTTTTGGCAATTTTTTGGGCCTGAAAACCACAAAGAAAATCCCCCAAACACAGTAAAACACACCATGTTATCACACAGAACCTACAGACCTCAGTACTATCCAATACCTTCCTTGTCCTCTGTAGTCCCTCTCAAAATGACAAGTGGAAGTCACCATTTTGAGAAGGACAATAGAGGAAAACAAAGGTATTTGGACTTGCTGTGTTTGGGGTTGTGTGCAGCCTTTGGGGGATCTGGGAAGGATTGCCCCCCCCCCCCCGCGTGCAATGAAGTTGCTCACTCCTGCTATAGAAAGAGACAGGAGGACTACATCATATACCTTAAAGAAAAAGATAGAAAGGAACCTGCTTAGAAGTTATGTTGTTAAAGCTACCCCTTTCTTTGTTATAGCAAAAAGATAAATTTAAGAACAGAAAATTCATTTATATCAGTCTATTTCTATTCTTTTCACTCTGTTTCAGTCACAGAAGATGTCAGTGTAGCAAATATAATGAGGTATTTTATCCCTGTTTTTCCTGGCAAGAAGTGCACTGAATCCTGAATTCAGTCGCACACTTGAAAGATAAGCATATAAGCAGAAGCTTTGATCTAGAGTGATGGCTGCAATGAAAAAGGAAAGGTTTATGGAGCATGTGACTCCACATATGAGTTTTATCAAAGAAAGGGTGACATTTTTAATCTTATGCACTGGAGTGATGATCAGTGCATGTGTCTGATATTCTCTTCTGAAGTACTCCAATTTTACTCCCACCCACCTTCAGCCATTCGATCTGGAGTTACACCTAGTGTAGGGGACAGATTAATTATTTGCTTAAAATCATAGAATCACAGAAACAGAGTTGGAAAATACAACAAAGGCCATCCAGTCCAACCCCCTGCCATGCAGGAACTCTCAATCAAAGCATTCCCAACAGATGGCCATCCTATTTAAAGACCTCCAAAGAAGGAGACTCTACCACACTCTGGGAGAGTGTGTTCCAATCTCGAACAGCTCTTACTGTTAGGAAGTTCCTCCTAATGTTGAGGTAGAATCTCATTTCCTGTAGCTTGCATCCATTAGTCCACGTTCTGTTCTCTGGAGCAGCAGAAAACAAGCTAACTCCCTCCTCAATATGACATCCCTTCAAATATTTAAACAGGGCTATCATATCACCTCTTAACCATCTCTCTTCCAGGCTAAACATCCCCAGCTCTCTTTCCTCACTGGGCATGATTTACAGACCATTCACCATTTTAGTCGCCCTCCTTTGGACACACTCCAGTTTCTCAACATCTTTTTTGAATTGTGATGCCCAGAACTGGACACAATATTCCAGGTGGGGCCTGACCAAAGCAGAATACAGTGGCACTATTACTTCCCTTGATCTAGACACTGTTGACTCATGTTCAACTTGTGGCCTACTAGGAGTCCTAGATCCACTTTAAGGTGTTTCTTTGGCATTGTGTTGTGTGGACACAGTACTAGAGGAGTGCTGTGATACCACATGCCATGTGGAGTGGCATGTGGCATCACACTGCCCTGGGGGGAGAGTCAGGGCATGTGTCATGTAGGTGCCATGCCCTGACTCCACCCTCAGGCCAGCGTTTATCACCAGTGTGCACAGCCCCTAAGGCATTCAGATTTATTAACACCTACAACTCTTAACCAGTGGGCTCTTGGTATCTACTGGGGTGTAGTCCATGAATGCTCAAATCCCATTGTATAGAAGGGTATAGGAAAATGCTGTCCCTTATATAAAATGACAAAATCAAGCTTTGCTTTTTGGATTTTTTAAATATATATATTTTCAAACCATGGGTGGTTGAATCCACAGATGTAGAATCTGTGGACATGGAGGGTCAACTGTATTTGATGGTATTCCCCTTTCCTTGTTAACTTTGTCTCCCCTTTCTGTGGATGTTGACACTGTATTTCTCAATGCTGATCTGACATTTTAAGTTACTGCAGTGTTAGAATTTTGGGGAACTAAAGGAAAATTTATTTTGAGGGGCATAATTCTGACTGAGACACCATGGTGTTATCCACACATACAGACCCCATAGCTACACCCCTGGGAAGCCACTCCCTCGCTGTCACTCTGCCACCTGAGGCAATTGCCTCACTCATCCTAAGGGAATCTAATGAACTGAGCAACACCAATAGGAAGCAATGCTGTATGTTCAACCAGCTCTTTCAGTGAGTTTGGGGAAACATCTGAAGAAGGGGGGAAACTTCTAAACAACCTTCTCTAAATTAAATTTTGTAGCTCCAAAGAAAAACTTCTAAATTAAGAGCATCTTGACATGTCTTCTCTGTGGGGGAGAACACAACAATGAAAGAAATTACTTCAGGGCATTGGTGGCTGGGCCTTAATGTTGTTTTAACATTATTTTCTTGTACTCCACCTACGCAGAGTGGCTAAGGTATTTGTCATAATATATGTAAAGGATGAGTCATGCAGTTGAAGAATAGCTGGTCTAACTGCCAGGATGCTCTGTAATGGAGCTGAGCAACATGGAAAAATAGTATCATAATTCAGAAGTGACAAACTGCTGAAATTACCCAAGGTTTCAGCAACACAAACAGGGAACTAACATCAGCATTTGCCCAGGGACAAGTTTCCATCAGATGTAACCATGGTTAACACGATCAGATAAGTGCTCTTCTAGACCTATGACAGATCCACGTATGTAAACCTCTTTTCTACAATCTGCCCATGATAAGCAAACCTTGTAAAAGTTTCCTTTTTTGACTCTAATTCCAAGAACCATTACTACACCAGCCAGTATGGCTGGGAACTTGAGTCCAAAAACCAGGTTTTCCAAACTCTGGATAGCAAGATGCCTGGTGCTAAGCAGCTTGGCCCCAGAGCTGCCCCAACCCTTTCCAATGTAAAGGCCTGATGCTGTGTTGCTGATCATTTGCACATCCCACTGCACTGCCCAACATCCCCAACAAACAATGCTGCAGGTCACTTCACTCTGAGATCAGAATGAGCTACCCAGCCTCAATCACATGGCTAGGCAACTCGTTCTGACTTCAGAGTAAGTGACTGGCAGCAGCAGCAGTGGGTCACATTTCAAACAGCAGAACACATTTCAAATGCCATCAGAATGAAGAACTCCAGGTCTTTCCAGACAGCCGAGAGCAACTGGTGAGGTATTTAAGTATATATTAAGAGGGGTATACCCTAGTTATGGTGCTGAATGAGCTGGCTGTCATCCACCTATTCACACTAGAACCGGGGTTTGGGCTGTGCATCATTCAATTCCCCCACCAAGAGGATGAGGGGATGTCAGTTTTATTTGGCCCATGCGGACAGGTCTGCAATCATAGGTTAGCTTATTCAATAAATGAACCCCAATAGACACCAAACAAAGGTCATATTTAGTTACCTGTCAGCACATATTGTTCTCAGATTTGAAGCAGCTTTCCCTATAAATTTATTAGCAGCAGGAGCATTTGTCACACCCACCTTCATTTCACTTGATGAATTCCTGTGTGCTTTCTCTCTTTCCACCCAGTCCCCCAGTCATTCATGCTTCCCCACTCCACCCCCAACCCATGAGTATTGCCTGTGAAATAACAGCCTGCTTTGTCTAGTGGGCCAAACAAAGCAACCAAGAAAAGGTCTGTCTGTGTCTGATTTATGTATGTAGAAGTGATTGTGAAAGCAGCACCAATTGTTACTGGGAAAACACCTGAAAGACTTAAATATATTAAGACAATAAACTTTTATAAACTACACACAATCTATTTCATCGCATACATATCATAAAAGATGCTGTAGAAAAGTAATAAATCAACAAAAAAATCTTATTCTTTGAAGTACCCCAAGACTCATGACCAAGGAAAAATTGCAAATCTGACAAGTAAGATCCCTGTGTCAAGTTGTCATTATTCTAAGAACTCTGTTCTTCAGTGGGATGCAAAGAGACATTGCTCCAACTATCGCCTTTTATCTTTAGCTGAAAAGACTGTTAATAGGATAGATGAAAAGTAAGCCAATGAAGATAATAATTTAACAACAAATGGCTGCAGTTATTTAGAATCACCACATTTACCTGAGAGACAGTCCCATTGGATAGTTGTGATTTTTCTGTCCATTTCCATGTGATTTACTAAGGTTTGAGTTGGTACATTGACATCAGCCCAATGTTATTATTTTTAAAGGTAAATGAGGGGTGTTATTGAACTGCCCCAGCTCCTAATTGATCACATAGAGGAGTCAGTGTTTTGTTGCCAGACTGGTACAGGGAATTATTTAAATTTTATTTAAATGAAATTTAAATTTGTCAGAATCAGCAATTTCACCGGAGTCATCTCTACAATTTAGGATTTATTTGTGAATAAATTTATCAATGAAAGATCTTCCACTAGATGAAGAGATATTAAAGCCCATTCAATGTTGGAAATATTGTTAAAAAGTTAACAGTGGACTTGAGCAAGACACTGATTTGCTTGCATCACCATCTAAAAACAAAGCATAGAGAACTAGGTCTTGCCAATACGTTTCACCTATAAACAGGAGACACATAGTCTGACACTGCTTCACCATGGCTCCATCCTAGAAGATCCTGGGATTTGTAGTTTTGTGAGGCACCAGCATTCTTTGGCAGAGAAACTACAAATTGTATGACTTCATAGAACGGAGCTCTTGCAAGTGGTAGCAACTGCATCATTTCTACAGTACAGATGTACTCTGGAAAACTGTTGTATACAATTATATAGTCATCATATGTTAGCAAGGTTTTATTATCAGTGCTAATTTTTTTTCATTTTTTCATTTTATTTTCCTTTTAAAAGAAAAGGGATAAGCCCTTCTGTCATCATGCCCACTCTCTATGGACCTTAACTACTGCAGATTCTTCCTTCCAAGGACTGGACTACTAATAAAAAATAGCACTTTCCATCTGAGGATGGCAGAAGACCATCCTCAGATGCCAACTCCTTCTCTTTTAACTCTTACAGTTGGCCTTCCACATTTGCAGTTTTGACTTCTGTGAATTCATTATTTACTGTTTTGATTAATATGTTCCCTCTAGGTATCTCTAGCTCCTCTGATGCAACTCTGCCAGAAGTTGACCATAGATTTGTGCTGTAGAACCTAGGAGGTCCTTGAGAAAATACTTCTCTAGCCATTTGTAGGTCCTCCTTCATGATTCTATGATCAACATCTGGCAGATATTGACCACAGAGTTGCTCCAGTGGACCTGGAGAGTCCTAGAGAGGGGTTCTATTAAGTAAAAAGAATAGTGACTTTTTATTTGTGTTTTTTCCACATTCACGAGGGACCTTCATCCCTAACTCCAGTGAATGTGGAAGGACCACTGTATTTTAAAGATTATCAGCTACAGAAGATTTTTATCTATTATTTTTAGCTACACTAAGAAACACTTGCTTCTCATATTATTGCTTCTCCAAGATTTTCTTGGGGTCTCCGTCTTAATTTTTGTAGAGTTTAGGCTTTTCTCCATGGAAACCTTAATCTGAGACTTGGGCAAGATTCTCTTATTGTGTGTGATATATTCTGCAGCTCTTCTACACTGCAGAAATACAGCATTTTGACATCACTCTAACTGTCATGGCTCCATCCTGTGGAATCCAGGGGTTTGTAGTTTAGTGAGGTATTCAGCTTGGTCTGTCAGAGGGCTCTGGTGGCTCTTGTTGTTGTGTGGCTTTAAGTCATTTCTGACTTATGGCAATCCCATATTAACATATCAGGGTTTTCTTGGCAAGATTTGTTCAGAGGAAGTTGGCCACTGCCTTCCCCTGAGGCTGAAACCCTGGTCTCCAGTCACAGTCCAATATTCAAACCACTACATCACACTGGCGAGACTATAAATCCCAACATTACACAGGATAGTTATGACAGTTAGAATGGTGCCAAAATGCTTTATTTCTCCATTGTGGATTCACCCCTAGTCTCACAGTTATGGTGGAAGAGCAGGAACTCTCTAGGTATAGATGTTCCTCTAACTCCTCAACATCTTCCTCAACCATCCTTCTGGCTTCTGACATTTTAGCAGATACTGACCATCTATTGTCAAAGATATATCTGCTGTAAGGGCTAGAAGCTTGCTTTTTTTTTTTTTTTTTTTAAAGTGTTAACTGAGATTTTGCGATTTAGTATTTCATTATACTGGACATGAGCTTTCTGTGACATTCTCTGCCATTTTTTTTTCAACATCCTGAGTTTCAAGAATGATATCTTTCTTGCTTCAGAATGTTTTTTAGAGTGCATACAAGCCTTGTCATTTTGTGAAATTCAAAACTGGGGGTGGCAGACTGCCTTTAATAGCTGGTGAAAAAGAGATGAACCATAACAACAGCATGAAAAACTAACTGTTATTTTCATTTCCTAGCAACTGATAACAGAAATTCAGTTTGTCATGTTATTACATCTCCTGAAAAGGTAATGCTATCATGGCAAGGATGTGGTAGGAAAAGTGAAAATGTGGGCTCTACCAAATTGGCTAGGATTATTTTCTCAGGCACTTCATGTATATCAGATTGGATTTTTCTGTTTTTCAGGGTACCTAATGGGGGTGAGGGGAGAGAGAAATATTTTGAGGTAAACAGAATCAGAGTGCTACCATTTTATTTTTCCTAAAAAGCCCATTTTGAAGGTTGCTGGCATATATATATTTGATATATGTATGTATGTGTGTGTGTGTCTTTTAGTCACAGTGTGCCATTCTATACAACCCTGTTTTAAAATCAGTTTTACCGGTAATTTTCTTCTTTTTTTAAATTTCTAAGAATGCAAATATAACTACCAGCTACAAAGATGCTTTATTTTAAACTGGACCTAATGGTTTAAAGAGCACTCCAGTGCAGAGGAGGGGAAAATCAGAACCAAAGAGTACAATCCTCTATGTGTCTAATTGGACGTACACCTCACAGAATTTGAGGGGACTTGTTCCCAAGTAAATATGCTGAAGAGTCAACAAAACCATTAGAAGAAGAAAAAAGCTGATTACCGTTACAAAACCTGGGAGTCAGTCCCACTAAGCATATGGTACATTACTTCTGAGTGTGCACATATAGTATGGCAGTATAACTCCCTCATCGGATTCAAATATTTCCTCATTATTATCATTATTCTTCCAAATGTTCCTTACTGGGAACTAAGATCATTTAGGCTGCTATCTCAATCAAATGGGATGATGGCACTAGAGGCCTAGAATAAATCTACAGAGCTCACTCATATACCAAATTAGAAAAGATGGCAATGTAGCCTATGTCTCTATGTAAGCACTTCATTTTCTTTCTTCAAAACTGCACTATTACAGAGAGGTGAAAATGAAATTTCTAGCACATTGCTCACTGGAGACCTATAGTGGGTATCCACCCAGCAGCAGAAAATAGAATGATCTCGTTTAGAACATCTTTCTCCTTTTTTCTGTTTTTTTCTCTCTTTAATATATACATGTAGTCAAAATCTGAGTTCATGAAGCTTAAGGATTTACTCTTCCTGCTACAAGAAAAAACAAAAAAGCAAACAAATGCAAAATGACTTCATCAGCTCTAGATAATAGATTATGCATATAACCAGAGGGAGGTATATTTAATAACTTCCCTAAAATATGCATTGGAATCAAAATGAAGAATAATAAAAAATATCCAGAAGTAGAGAAGGTAATAAAATATAATCTATTATCTCAACTCATTTTTGGTCAGGAAATAATACCACAAACTTAATATGATGCATGTGCGCCCTTATGAAAAACAGGCAGGAGAAGCTTATGGCCTTATCCGCTTTCAGTTGTGATGATGGGTGGTTAATAAGTGACATTGAGGGGCATAAAATCAAAATCATATGGACTTGGGGGAAAGAAAATGGCTTGAAAATGAAATGTTAGGCTGAGGAGGAACAACCGTAGATTTCACCTGTGCATTCTTAAGAAAGTGAAGGAGGAGTTCCTTTCTGCACATGAACTGATGTGCAGTTGATCTCAGCAACAACTCATACTTTCCTTACACCTGACAGGTTCATTGTTTTTATTTGCTGCCCTTTGTAACAACTAGGGATTGAAAATATTCACAATTCCTTATTCCCAGGTCCCAAAATAGGAAGAATAATGGATCAGTGATGATGCTGCATGATTCCCTCCTGGCATTTGACATCCCTTAGTGTTGCAGAGGAACTGATTTGTAAAGAAAAATATATGCCTTTCTGTCCAAAAAATAGGTTTCCTGGGCTGAAAACAAGTCTTTTGCAGGGGGAAAATGTGTTTTCATTGGCAGAATAATTCCTCTTCAATGCTTCAGGGTATTCAAATATGGGGAGAATATTAGAAACGAATGCTCATTTTCACCGTTTGTGGGTAAAAAAAACAACTGCAATTATTTTTCCTTGTATGCTTGGATGAAATAGTTGAAGATTTACATCCCTAGTAACATTTTTATAGTAGAAAGAATGGATGATAAAGAAGTAATGACAAGAAAGCAGTTTGCCATAGGGAGACCATCTGCCCTTAAGGTGTTTGGCCTATTATCCAATCCAGCATGGGCAATAGTAAGAGACTGCAGGAGTCATACAGCAAATTGAAGCAGAGCTTAGGTAACTTTATATTTTTAGACTACAATTCCCAGAATCCCACAACTAGAACAGCCAAGATCAATGAATAATAAGGGTTTTACATTCCAGTTTGGTGCACAATGCCTATTGCTTGGGACCTGAAACCTTGGAACCTCATAGAATCATAGAATCAGAATCGTAGAGTTGGAAGAGACCACAAGGGCCATCCTGTCCAACCCCCTGCCATGCATACATATTTAGCATACATAAGTACTGCTTAATGCCACTGAGTTCAAAAGGTTAAAATGGACATAACAAATTAATTTACACTTGTCTGAGTGGGGAACACATTTGGATGGATCGGGTCCTCCTCATTTGTGACTTTTTTTCATCATGAAGGCTCTCTGCAAAAACTCTCCTGATACTGTAGCAATGCTAATGCAGAATGCTGCTCTTCCAGAAAGAAGAGTTCAGGGTGAACCCCAGGAACTTCAGAGGGTGCATCTGTACTGTATAATATAATGCAGATCAACATCACTTTAACTACCATGGCTCCCTTTTAAAGGATCTTGAGATTTGTAGTTTTGTGAGACAACCACACTCTTTGGCAAAGAAGGCTAAAAACCTTGCAAAACTACAAATCCCAGGATTCTGCAGGATGGAGCCATGATAGTTAAAGAGTGGGTACAGGGAAGACCTCTGAACAGGGCTAACATCATACACAAACATTGTGTTTGAGTATCAAGGAAACATGCTACTAGTCCTTGTTACTTGTGCCACATTTATATCACACTTTTACTTCAATGTATATCAATTGCATGGAAGCAGAAGAGTCCCAATTTGTGTGGCTTGCCATGCAGCAGCTCAGTGTATATTAAATTACTAGTTTTTAAGAATGTATGCCGTTCCCTTTTACCAAGTCTCTGAGATAGAGTAGAATACATATCAAATACAGTAGCTCATCTATCTTTGACAATGGAGACTATAACTGGGTTCAAAACAGGTAGTTTCATAACATATTTATGCTTTAATTTAACATTCTCAGGTGTTAAGATGCTGAAGTTCACTCTCATTGGTAGTATAAGGAAATCACTATTAGAACAGACCAAAACCCCACCCTGCCTAGAATTTTGCAATAAGGGAGCCTCTAGAAACTCACAAGCTATATTTGGAAGCAAATTATTTGAGTATCAGAGAAACATGTTACTTTGCATGTAGAATATGTGAGTATCAGGAGCATACACTACTTTGCATGTAAAATATTTTAGTGTCAGGGAAATAGGGTCCTTCTCAAATAGAGTATTTCAGTATCAAGGACATATGCTATTTAGATGCAAAGTATTTGAGTATCAGGGACACATGCTACTCAGCATGCTACTCAGCAGATACTCAATGTCTGGTACTGAGAAATACACACTGCCATATGAAGTTTTACCACCTTTAAGTGATAGTACCTCTACACAATTTCAGGTGGGGAACTTTTCCTAGCCCAATCTGAAGGTTCCTGGAATGTCCTTTTGGTCTACCACTCACGTTCTATCTATATCCAACACTGCTAAGGCTAAAAAAAAAACCAGATAGGATTGGGTGTGCACTGGGTACCAAACTCATCAGAGATTGGCTGTATATAGTCACCCTGACTAGCATCCACTGACTACATTTTCTACCATGGATTTTTCCAATCCTATTTTGAAGCCATCTAAACTAAGGCCAGTTGAAACCTATGAGTTTAAGAGTATGGATGCAGTTAATGTGTATGTTTTCCAGAGTCTAGAGCTTTGAAGAAGTTAGGTTTCTAGAGGGCAGCTCCCAGAATCTTGCAGCCAACAAGGCCCCTGGGCGATTCTGAGATATGTTCTTCAAAAAACTAATTTTTCATGAGCTCTAATCTGGAGAACCAAAGGTGGTCCTCGTGGAGGGAAAGGAATCAGAACAATGCTCAAAACATCTAGAGGAACTGGAATACACATGTATGTTTGAGAATTCAGTACAAAGGAAGTTAAGAGGAATTATAGTTATATGAAATGAAGCAAGTGGAAGGGAGGGGTGATGCAAATATTCTTAACCAGGCATATTTTATAACAAAACAAAACAAAACAAAACAAATAATGCACCTTTTAGAATGTTGAAAGCCCCGAGAACAAAACTGCTCCCCTGGTTTCAGTAAATGATAAGTGTTTTGATCTCAGTGAACATTGGACCCTTTCAAAGCACAGTGTTTGGTCCTGGAAACTAAATTAACCCTAATTCTGATGTGGAAGCATCCTGGAGCTAGATTATAGATCTGAAGTGAATGATACCACTGTTATTACTGTAATGATTATCGTACTTCCATTTCTCATGCACTGCTTGCCATTTTCAGATATTTATGAGAATATGCAATTTACTCCTTTAGCAGTTTAGTTACTGTAAATGGCATATTTATTCATTCTTCCTTCACTTCTGCCTTCAAACTGTTCACACAGAGAGTTATGTGTATCATTGTTTCTAAAATAGAAATGGGGATGAGGATGCAAGAACTCTCTCTCCTTCATTAGCTAGATTCAATTGGGAAATCTGCCCAGACACCATAAACAACATAACACTGTCTAATAGTATGCATTATATAAAATATTTATTGATTTATTGGTTTTATATCCACCTTTCTCCCAATGGTGGGACCCATTTTTTAAAAAAACATCCAGCAGAGAAGGGCAACACACTCACCCCACACATACACTATCAAAAACCTGCCTAAATAAATAGATCTTTGCCTATCAGCAGAAGGACAACAGGGAGTTCCAAAGCCTAGGAATAGTCAGCAAGAAGGCACCCCATGTGTCCTCACCAAACATACCTGTGATGAAGGCAAGAAGAAGAGAAAGGTCTCCCCTAAAGATCTTAAAATGCCAACAATCTTAAAACTCCATATAGGGAAGTTTTATATGGGACTGTTGCATTTTTATATGGATAGGTAAAAATGCATGTAATATATTTACTCAAACACTTAGGTATGCTAACAAATTGAT
Organism: Sceloporus undulatus; assembly: GCF_019175285.1. Classification (NCBI taxonomy): domain Eukaryota; kingdom Metazoa; phylum Chordata; class Lepidosauria; order Squamata; family Phrynosomatidae; genus Sceloporus; species Sceloporus undulatus. The sequence goes on from NC_056523.1 coordinate 109,169,489, forward strand.
GTCACTTTTAAGGCATATGGCTGGTTTCACTCCTCCTCCCACATATCTACAAAGGGAAAGCAGAGGAATTATCTCTCACAAACTGTATGGCTGTTTTAATCCTTCACTTTTTCCTGCCTGGGGAAGGAAGAGGAGGAACAAACCCAAGAAGAGAATCCCTGCTATTTCTGATGAATGAGCTACAATACTAAGGGACAGTGCTTGGAAAGGTGGGCGGGGGGAAGACAACAGCTTGCAAAATTCACCAGCCAGCATCATCACTAGCTGGGAGAGTCTAGGAACAATGGCCTGGTACAAACCACCCCAAAAGGGTTGTCTGGCAGCAGCCTGTTTGCCTGTGGAGGGACACCGCAACAGCCAAACTGTTCGTCCTCCCTCTGCCCCAAAAAGAACCCAGATAAACCAGGTTCTTTTTAGGATGGCGCATGCACATCACGAGTGCACCACTGGCACATTTGTGATATAAGTGACATGCAGTGACATCTATATGCTGCATGTAGCTTACATCAAGATGGTGCCCCCTATGTGGATGGGAGGCTGCCATTAGGATGCCGCTGTGACGTGCTAGGGTTCCAGAGCATGCAGTTGTTGCTTGCTCCGGAACCATAGTATTGGCAGCGGCACAACCCTTTTCACCTTTCTCGGGCCATTATTAAGAAAATAGTAGCTTTTCTGGATTGTGGCAGTGGCATCACTAGGGCCACCCAGTGCAGTAAGTCATGGTGTCACACACACACCATTGACCTCTTTCTGTACCACACCATACAGAATCCTTCATGTTTTTTGTACTAATGTTACACATAAATCATAATTCTCATATGTCACTGAATGTGATGGCAATAAGTGATACATAAACAACTTAGCAAAATTAAAATTATACCTTTAAATTACAATATCGTACACACATCTTAAATGTATTTATGTGTGCATTGTTTCAAAACTGAAATTTTGGTGAGATGTGGTTTTTTTTAAAAGAAATAACATTTTTAAAAGTAAAGTTTACCTTTGAAATTAAAAAAAAATTAAAAAAAACTCAGAGTCATCTCCTTTCTCCTCCCATTGAGCCTCACCCCACTCACTCCATCTCAGAATTATTTGCTAATAACTATGGGAATTTGTGGGATTGTGTTAAAAAAGATTTAAAAAGATGGAAAGATCTGAGCTTATCATTATTGGGAAGGATATCAGTTATAAAGATGAATATTCTCCCTAAGTTTCTATTTTTGTTTCAAACAATACCAGTAATCAGAAACGAGAAACCATTTAAAGAGTGGGAAAAGGGTCTCTCAAAGTTTGTATGGAAAGGTAAAAAACCTAGAATAAAGATGAAATACCTACAAGATGTAGGTGAAAGGGGAGGACTCGCTATGCCTAACCTGAGAATCTACTTTGAGGTATCATGCCTATTGTGGTTGAAAGAATGGATAAGTTTAACGGATGAAGATTTATTAAGCTTGGAACACACTAACTTGAGGTTTGGTTGGCATGTGTTCCTTTTCTATGATAAAGAAAGAGCAAATAGGGATGTCAGTAACCATTTTGTAAGAGGACCTCTATTAAGGATATGGAAAAAGTATAAAAGGCTAATTTGTGATAAAATCCCAATGTGGGCATCCCCACAGGAAGCCTTTTTCAAATATAGTAGTAAAAAGGATGAATGGATCTATTATAAAGACTTATTAGTTCTGCGGAATGGGAAATATCAGATTAAAACTCATGAAAGCCTTTTAAATCAAGGCCTTGATATTTCATGGTTTTTTTATAGACAACTGTGGGAACGCTTCAGTATGGATCAGAAACAAGGGGGGATAGGCAATACCGACTCAAATCTGGAGGCAGAACTGTTATCAGATAAGAGGGCACCAATATCAAGGCTGTATAAATGTATCTTGGCCTATCAAATGAAAGATGAGCTAATCAAAGATAACATGATTAAATGGGCGAGAAATTTTGATGTGGTGATCCCTTTAGATCAATGGGAATGCTCCTGGAAAAAAAGAATTAGATATACTTGCAGTCAAAGCATTAGAGAAAGTTACTACAAAATCTTCTACCGTTGGTATTTAACTCCAGTAAAAATAAGTAAAATGTATAATTGTAGTAATAATTTATGTTGGAAATGTGGGAAAATCCAGGGAACTCTTTATCACATGGGGTGGACATGTGAGCATACAGTTAACTTTTGGAAAATGATATATTTTGAAATTAAAAAACTTATAGATGTAAGACTTAAGTTTTCACCTGATGTATTCTTGTTGAACATAGTAGATTTTGGCTTGGAAAAGAAATGTGGCAAAATAATTTTTTATATGTTGTCAGCAGCAAGAATAATATATGCACGCAACTGGAAATCCAAAATGATTCCTCGCAAAGAAGATTGGACCTATAAATTACTTGATATGATGGAAATGGATAAACTGTCAGAGGCTCTTCGTAATGAATCACAAAGCAAGTACAGAGAGGACTGGACCATTGTCATAAAATCTCTTCAAGAACAATGGGGAAGAAATGTAGTAGTGGGAGTAGGAATATTATAGATGATATATGCCCTCTCTATTGTATATTTTATATTTGTTACCATCGGCTTAATGACTTAGGAAACTTAATGGAGGGACAAATGCTATGTAGCTCTCAAGGCCATTTCAATATATTTTTAAGGCAGAGCCCCTACCGGCGAAGCAGCCAGAGACCATGGCTAGGTAGGATAAGGAGAAAGGGATAAACATGTACATAATAATGACTTTGAATTATAGTTGGGTCATATTAAGCAAGGATGAATTTATGTATAAATAAGCAGAAAAGAACTGAAGGTTAGGAAGTACTAAAGACAAGGTTTGTATGGTGTGAACTGTTGAATATTATAAGCATTGGTTATAAATAGTTTTCTTTATTTGTTTTTAAATGCTGAAACTTCAATAAATATTATTAAAAAAAATAAATCATAATTCTCATATGTCACTGAATGTGATGGCAATAAGTGATACATAAACAACTTAGCAAAATTAAAATTATACCTTTAAATTACAATATCGTACACACAGCTTAAATGTATTTATGTGTGCATTGTTTCAAAACTGAAATTTTGGTGAGATGTGGTTTTTTTTTAAAAGAAACAACATTTTTAAAATTAAAGTTTACCTTTGAAATTAAAAAAAAAATTTAAAAAAACTCAGAGTCATCTCCTTTCTCCTCCCATTGAGCCTCACCCCACTCACTCCATCTCTTCTGCTGAGCTCCAGTATTTTGAATGGATGCAGATGAATGCCACAGCCCATTTCTGCCAAAAGGCAGATGTATAGAGGAAAGTGTTGTCATCCCACACACACCCCAGTTAGGGTGTCACCTGGTATGGTCTGAACCCCCAGCACCCATGTAATGATGCCCCTGGATTGCAGATTCCTTGTGTGCCAGCCTCCTTAGTTTGGGAATGGTTAGATATCCTCTCTTAGGACCTTATCACACGAGCAAAATTTGAAGTTATCCCAGGGTCACTGTGAAGGCAATGTGAAGGCAATGCAGGGGCAATCATGGGGTTTCAAGTTGGTTTATCACACAACACCGAACGCAATCAGGAGCCATCCTAAACACAACTGGAGGTCATTCCATTGTCATTCCACGGTTAGGTAAATTCGGGGGAAAAGAGGATTTACCTAACCCTGCAATGACCCAGGAATGACCCCCAATTGTGTTTAAGATGGCTCCTGATTGAAACCCCATGATTGCCCCTGCATTGCCTTCACATTGACCTTGAGATAAATTCAAATTTTGCTCGTGTGTTAAGGGCCTTGGTTTAAGCAAATCACATTTTCCAAGTTTTAGAGATGAGAAGCAGAAACTTTGGATCTCCTTATTGGAGGAAAAAATGAAAAGAAGAGGGAACCATATGAGCCTAAGGCTAATAACTCCAAAGCTTATCTCTGAACAGAGCCTCACATTAACAGCACACTTCAAAGAAAAACCCAGTTTGAACACAATAGGCCTGATTACAACAAGCAAATAAGAACAGGCTGTATGCATGAAACTATTGTTCAAATGCAAAATCAGTTTTGTGAGAAACTTTTAAAAGTTACTACTGCTGCCTAACATAAGTAACCTTGCTTTGTCAATGTTCCTAAATAGGGAGAATACATCCTTTGAAATTAGAACTTTATGCATTTTTGTCTTCATAATAAAACTAGACACATTGGATTAATCCAATATCTATGCATTGTTGCATTTCTCCCACTTTACAGAACTCTTTGGGATGGGGATGTATTTACCAAAACCCATCACCAAAAAGAAATGGATAGAACAGGATATAGATTACATGTAAAGTTTGCTTTGACAAATAACACTGAACCTTCCTTTGAAATCTTAAAATAAGTGAAACAGGTTTTCTGCAAGGTGGTGTGCTGAGGTTGAAAGTACCCAGATGGTGAGCAATAAAGCTAATGCCGTGTTCTTTCACATAATAATTCAGTTCTAGGCCTTTATTGTGAAAGCCAAGCACTTTTCACTGTACATGGTTGGAAACTGGAAGAACTGCTAAATCAGATGTGTCAAATCAGCACAATGGGTGAAATTACACATTTCTCTGGAGTTCTGTGATTGGATTTTCCAACTCCCTACTGCATGTTTGTTATCTGGAAATGGCCGGGGGAGTGGATGGGTGGATATAGATCAGGGCTCCATTGTAGGAAGAGCTGAACCTTTTGCTGGTGCACCCATTTTCCAACTTAAATCTGATTTAATTCAGCACTTGTGCTCAAACTTTTTTCTCATGATTCATGGGAAGTAGAAAAGGCTCAAAGCCTGAAAATTCAACAAAAGGAAGGGTCAAATACTTCCTCCTACACACACACACAGGTTCCTGTCCAAACTTCTCCCTGTCCTGCAGCTGTGGGAGGAGCAGTGTTAACAAATTGCCCTTGTCAAAACTCCCTGAATGCAAGTCCCTGAATTTCTCCAAAGGTCCCTGAATGGGGGTGGGACTTCTGGTCAGGGGCGGGACTTCTAGGTCAATGGGAAGGGGTTTTGGTCAGGGGTGGGGTTTCTGGGATGGGAGGTATGTCAGCCATTTTGGGGGGGTGGGAACTTCTATGTCGGCCATTCTTTAGGGCGGGAACTTCCAGGAAAGTATTAGGTTTGGATTCCCCATAATTATATTTGGCAGAAGGCTTAAATTCCCAGAATCTTCCCTGAAATGTGGCAAATCCCCCAAAAGGCCCTGAAAGCTTTCAAAAATCCCTATTTCCAGGGTAAATCCCTGAAACTGGCAACACTGGGGAGGAGAGGAGGAAGAGGAAATTAAGTTAAGAGTCCCAGTCCCATAAGCCCATCTTAATGTGTACTTTGGCCTTGGGTTGTGCTATTTTTGAAGCAAAATCATGACAGGTGTCATCTCTTAAATACTCTGAGAAAATTAGCAGAGAACATAGCTAGCAAGCAATTAGCATTTCTTACCTTTAATCTTTCTGTAACACCATCAGTGAAACTGACTGTGAATTCAGCAATTTTGGGCACTCTGAGCTTTCCTTTGTTCTTCTGGTCTGGCTGATATTCTGTTCTTGTTTTCACAATCACCTAGAGTAAAGGTGGATAGGTTATCATTATTGAACAAAGCAAACAGGTCCTTGTCGTAAATGTGATTTCCTCTTAAGTATCACCAAGAACAAATGATATTTCAGTTGAACTGGTACAATCCATACAGACAGAATCTAGTGCTAATATATGTCAATATATATGGAAAACAAAATGGTGGCCAACAGACTGGAATACATCCCCAGCCACAAAAAAGGAAAAGCAAAAGATTGTAGGAACTGTAGGACCATAGCATTAATCTCCCACTCATGCAAAAGTATGCTCAAAATTCTCCAAAATAGACTGTATAGAATATAGTAAACCATTTGACTGCATAGGTCATACAACACTATGGATGGATATTAATATGCCACCATATCTGATAGTCCTGATGAGAAACCTGTACTTAGGACAAGAGGCCACTCTTAGAACAGAATACAGGGAAACAGAATGGTTCCCAATTGGCAAGTGGGTCAGGCAAGGCTGCATTATGTCACCCTATTATTCAATTTGTATGCAGAAAATATCATAAGAAGAGGAGGTTTAGACTCAGATGAGGTGGAGTGAATATAGGAGGGAGGACTGCCAACAATCTAAGATATAATTTTAATAATTTTTTGTTTTATTTATATACCGCTATTCCAAAGATCATAGCGGTGAACAGCAAGTAAGCTAATTTGCCCCCAACAGTCTGGGTACTCATTTTAGCAACCTTGGAAGGATGCAAGCCTTAGTCGAGTTTGGGCTCTTTTGCTGGTCTTGAACTCGCAATCTTGTGGTTTTGAGTGAATGGCTGCAGTACAGGCATTTAACCACTGCACCACCAGATATGGAGACTACACCATACTACTAGTACAAACAAACAAATTTATTGGTTAGTCAACTGACCATATCAACAATGAAATACAAAATATCAAAATACATACAAAGGTAAAACTGGATCACTCCTAAAACTCATATAATATTAGCTAGAGGGTTAAAATACGTAAAAGTAAATTTGATAAAATAGAATACAAAGTAAAACAAAAAATATAGAATAAAACAAGCTAGAGCAGGGGACAGTAGAAGACATCAATAGGGGTGTTTAAATGAGCTCATCCCCATGGCCCAAAACCCTGTGTTGTATGAAGAATTGATCTCTCGGGTGAGCAGTTTTTGTGATAACTTTTGCGATACAATGCACTAAACGTCAATTCTCCACAGTTTAACAGTAGGATCCCAGTTGGCCATTCTAACGAGAAATGGTTGTAAGAAATGGGACCGCTCCTTGTCATATATGCAACAATCAAATAGGATATGTGCAATGTCCTCTACAACTGGAGCACCACAGATACATGTTTTTTCGTGATATGGTATTTTTTGGAACCATCCTGATTTTACCATAGAATTTAGTTGCTCAAATCTAGCTCTGGTAAAAGCTATTCTCTGACTCTGTATTAGGTGCAACCTAAGGTATTTTTCTAAGCCAAAAAAAAAAAAAAAGTTTTATTTTTGGCTAACCAGTTAAGAGATTTACAACCAGTCAATGAAGCTATGTCTGTTTGAGCACTAATATCCCAAACCCTTTGTTTTAGGGTTTCCTGAGTTTTATGACCAGCAGAAAGAAGATAGGAAGGAGAGAAGCCTAGCTGGAATATTAGTAGGGATAGCTGGCATACTCAAAAATTTGAGCACCCCATAACTAGCTGTTCTTGTAAGCAGAGTTTGGGGAGTCTCCCTAAATCCATTTTGGAAATCTTTAGCTAGTCCATACTACTAGTAGAAAACATCACAGACTTGGAAAAATTACTAAGGAAGATCAAAGAAGAAAGTGTAAAGGCATGCTTAATGTGGAACATAAAGAAAACAAAAATAACAACCATGGAAGAAGAAGAAATACATAAATTTTACCTAGACAATGAGGAAATCAAAATAATTAAAGAGCCCTCCATACTTAGGATCAAACATTGATCAGAATGGAGACTGCAGTCAAGAAATAAGAAGATGAGGAATGGGAGGGGCAGCTTTGAAAGAACTAGACAAGATCGTAAAGAGTAAAAGATATGGAACTGAACAATAAACTTAGAATCTTCCAAGCCATTTCCCCATTACCATGTCTGGATGCAAAAGGTGGACAGTGAAGAAAACCGATAAGAAAAATATAAATTCATCTGAGATGTGGTGCTGGAGAATAGTGCTGAGAATACCATGGGTAGCCAACAAAACAAATGGGTCCTTGAACAGATCAAACCTGAAATTTCCTTGGTAGTCAAGATTATCAAATTGAGGCTGTTGTACTTTGGTCACATCATGAGAAGGCATGGCTGATTACAAAAGGCAATAATGTTAGGAAAGGTAGAGGGTAGTAGAAAAAGAGGAAGATGGATAGACCCAATCAGAGCGGTCATGGGCCTGAGTTTTCAGGACCTAAGGAAAGCAGTGGAGGACAAGGAGTCTTGGAGATGTCTCATCCCCAAGGTAACCATGAGTCAGAACCGACATGAAGGCAGTTAACAAAAAAGCACTCCAAATAGGCCCATGGATTTGAAATCACCAACATCATCATCAAGTAAGCATACTGTCCAACTATTCTGATTTATTCTGAAGTGTTATTTGACTCATTGATAAATCAGATGGGCCCACACACTTCTAAATTTTTATATTATGTATTCATTGAGTCACTTTTGGAGCCATTTTGGGGAGGAAAAATAAATAAGAAATATTAAATAAATAAATATACAAACTTGGGTGAGGAAGGATCATTTTGGGAAGGAATGGTCAGAATGGCAACAATGTTTATATTTGATCCAGGGCATATATTCCAAATGCAGATGTTTTTGAATTGTTCATAATCCAAAAGGAATAAAATAGAGCCTGGATGTCTACAGATTTTCACATCATTCTAAATGCATGAATAATTTGTTTTTGGTAACTGAGAGAGAGAAAAACTGCTAAAATTTAAGAAGTATGTCAATTTTATTGTGTTTGGGGAATGATAAATTCTATCCTATCTGATAGGGTACAATTTTCACTGTTGTTCGTACTGATGGGTATATGGACTGTAATGATAAATACGATACTGTTTAAAAAATTCTCTTGCTTGAAATACCTCTTGCTGTTAGCAGTCCACCTGGCCATCTTTGATTGAGAAACTACAAAAATAGAGCTGGTCATGAACAACCACTGAAATTCCTCAATGACAAAGTCATTTTTCAACTTCCCACCCACTGAGAGGAACTAACAAATTAAAATCAAATTTAGTAATGTATTAAGCTGGAACTTTGTTAATGAAAAGGGGCAATTTGATGAATTTTAGGAAGACTAAATTAATCAACAAATACAAATGATTTTCCAAAATTAAGTTATTAATCATGTTATGAATTAATTCAATTAACCACCTTGCTAAAAAGCTAACATAGGCCCAAAACAGGTGTGCAGATGGGAGAAGCTTCTAGCCACTCCAGGGGTGTGAGGTTTAGATGATGCACCCAGAAGCTGCCCTGGGGCTGGTTTTGGGCCACCTAAGGAGGCTCAAACTGGCCGCAACAGTAACTGATGTTTTCCACTCCTTGCTGCAGTCCATTTGGGACAGTAGCAAGACGTGCCCTCGGGGCTGCGACAGCCCTGGGGTGATTGGGTTTCTGGCTGCTCCTTCCTGACTGTCTGTTTTGCCCCAAAGTTTACATGACCTACAGTGTGCTCACATCATATGTGGACATGCTTTATATGGCTTTCAGTTACTCTGAAAGCTGGTCACCATAGAAGGCGATGGTGCACCACGTGCATGAGCCTCATTGTTTTAAATGGAGCTTGAACATCTGTGGAATTTTCCTTACGTGGGGGGGAGGGGGGTAGAATGGTTCAGCCTGTGTTTGATGAAGTTATACTCTCCCTGAAAACACAGGTTTGCAGTTTGGACTCAGCATTGAACCTGGAGGCCGAGGTTTCTGTGGTGGCCAGGAGTGCTTTTGCACATTTAAAGCATGTGTGTAAACTGTGCCCATTCCTTGAGATGCTGGATTTGGTGGTACATGCCTTATTTATATCCCATGTGGACTATTGTAATGTGCTTTACATGAGGCTTTTTTTAAAAGTGTTTAGAAATTTCAGCTTGTCCAAAGAGCAACAGCCAGGCTATTAACTAGGGCAGGCTAAAGAGGCCATGCATAAACAACTCCACTGGCTCCCAGTTTGTTTCCAGGCACAATTCAAAGTACTGGTTATGACTTATAAATCCCTGTATTGCTTAGGGATGTGATGGCTTTGTGGTTAAGATACCAATTCTGACAATTGGAAGATCAAAAGGTTGGCAGTTCTAGGCCTGAGTGCCACATGATGGGGTGAAGTCCTATCACTAGTCCCAGCTTCTGCCAACCTAACAGTATGAAAGCATGCAAATGCAAGTAGAAAAATAGGTACCACTTCAGTGGGAAGGTAAAAGCATTTGGTGCAGTCACCGGAGTTGTTTTTGGACAGGCTCTTTGGCTTAGTAATGGAGACAATCACTGCCCCCTACAGTTGGTTACGACTGAACATTTATAACAAGGGACTACCTTTACCTTTACTATTGCTTAGGTCTAAGCTTTCCGGGGCCCTGAGATGATCAGGAGAGGCCCTTCTCTCAGTCCCACCACCATCATAAGCACAGTTAGTGGGGACCTGAGAGAGGGCCTTCTTTATGGCTTCCCCTAGACTTAGCAGGACTTAGTGAATCTCTTCTGTGCCACTCTCACAGATACCCACCCGCTCATCCTCTAGAGCCAATTTGCTCCACGACTTAGGCCAAGTCCTCCCTCATGCTCCTTACTAATTGTACAACTACAGAGGACAGTTGAATAACACCAACAGCAAAGAACCAGAGTGACTGAGAAAGGACTCGGGTGGTTGGCAGAACCCCACCAAGCCCCCAGCAAGACTTAGTCCAGGTGTTGGCCCAGAATGAGGAATCATTTCAGTATTTTCTTTACTTTCTCTAAATAAGGAATACACTTTCTCAGGTATGAGAAAGGCTTTAAAAGAACTGTGGTTCAGAATGAGAAGGTAAGCAATGCACCATCAGTTAGAAGGGGTGCTGCCTTAATTTCATGTTTGACCAACACATTAACAAGCACCTAGTCCCTATGACTACTTGGATTCTTGCTCGCTGTCTGGGCTGTACTGAGTTTGCCAAGAACATTTCTCTGGGGCCCTATCCTCCCTTCCACTAAATTCAGTTGCCTAAGGAAGGAGCCAAGGCACTGGCATTGGTTAGCTATGCCTCTGCCTCCTTATACAAGCAGAAAGAGGGAAGCTTAAACAGAGAGCTACTGGGAGAAGGTGGGTATTTCAAGCTTTCTCTACCAGCCATTGAGAGAAAAACAGCTTGAGCAAGAATACTGAGCAGATGTCTGGCTGGCAGTGGGAGAACCCTCTCCCCCCCCGCCTCCGCTGGATACCAAAATCCATGAATGCTCGAGCCCCCTTAAATACAATGGCATAGTGAAATGGTGTCTCTTATAGAAAATGACATAAAATCAAGGTTTGCTCTTTTTTAAAATTTATATTTTTTAGAAACATTTTCAGTCCATGGATGCTTGAATCTGTGGATAAAAAAAAATCTGTGAATAAAAATCTGTAATGGGCAGCAAACAAATCAACACTGCACATAGCTAGCCTCTCCTCCAAATATACAGGATCTTATTTTCTTTTTCTTTCTTTTAAAAGAGGAAATTCTGTCCTGGTGTGTAAGGGTAGCTTTGAGGCTGAATATAGTCAAGCTGCTTCCAGACGGGCCCCAGTACTCTAACACAATGTTATGCCTACCATCATCTTAAAGGTACTCAGTCAGCATTGACTAGATGCTGCTCCAGATCTCTTTCTTGCAATGCCAGCTAAAGCCTATTTAGCCTCAAACAGCTAAACAGCAGCCCATTATGAAGGAATTGGATATGCTATTTGACAGGTTAGCACTTCATGGCCCCAGTACATTGCTCTGAAGATCAGCTCCAAACCTCTGTCCTGTGCCTTTCAGCAGCTACTTAACACAAGGATCCTGCACTAACATGCATTAGCCTTAATCTCTTCTTCTCACCTCAGTAGTAATCCTTTAGCACTGCCTTTATGCTCTTTTATCTGACCCACCTCTGGCCTCTGGTTTTTGTATGCTGATTTATCATGGTAATCCTGTATCTGTGGTGCCCTTATTTGACCCTAAAGACTCTCTCAGCCAGTCTTGGATGTCTGTGATTCCAGTCTTTTGACATCATCCTTCCCAGCTTATGCATAGCTGTTCCCAAGACAGGGATAATCAGACAGTGACACACATGATCCTGATTGCTATGAAGAAATGAGAACATCTCAGGTTCATCCAGAGAGACAAATAAAAATCCTAAAATACTGCAACAGAAACACAATTCAAGCAACTGGATGTAAGAATTAGGATAGTACATGAGGATAAATGAGAGGAGGGTGTAGTTGTAGCCTAGATTTTCTTTTGATCATGTGCCTTTCCCACTTCCTAAGAATAGCCAGGGTGTCCCTGCTTCAAGTTTTCTGTGTTGCCCATGCTGTTGCTGGCTACCATGTATAAACAAGCAAGACAGCAGAGTATCCAAATCCCCAGATCTGTCTTTTAAGCAGGTTTGCAGATTTTGTCACAAACATTTTGTAGCAACAACACCCAATGTGAACCTACAGCCTGGGTGACTGAATAGTACATCACCACAATGCAGGCCTTGGAAATGTTTTGCACTACAAATCCCAGAATCCCACAGTCAGCATGGCCACTTAAAAAAATTAACTGTTGCCACTGGCCAGAGAAATCCAATGTGCTTCTTTCTCAAAACCACACAGTTTGTGTATCTGAAGTTGTTGGACCACAACTCCCAGAATCTCAGGTTTGCCCTGGATCTAATCAAGGACAGACAACCTGGAGACCCACAAATGTTTTAGATGAAACCTTCCATCAGCTACATACAGTATGGCAACAGCAAGGGATGATGCGAGTTTCATCCATAACATCTATAACAGTGCCAAGTTACCACAGTGCAATCCTATACTGGTTCCATAAACTGTTGAGGATACTGACTGAGTGTTTTGGATGTTGTACTATATTACAAAAAGTAACTTTTCCAAAATCTGATCCTCACAGTGATAACCCCCACAGAATTCAATGGAGTCCCCTTCCCTTTCATGGGCATAGAATTGTAGTCTAAGGCTGGAATCCTTTACTTAGTTCCAACTACAATATATTAATTTTATCTATTCTTAAATTATAAATCCCATTGATCCAATGGGCCTGCTCTGTTTAGGATTAACAATAGGATTTGAGCACAATGCTGCACTCAACATTTTAGACATTAACACATTTTAGGGCTTCTTCTGTTTAACTACCAAACTAAACATTTTCCCCAAGGAAGAGTTCAGGAGAGTTTGAACACTTTCTGAGCAATTTCTGACATTTTCCTTGACCCTAAGCAAAGGTATTTTTCACTACAGTGAATAAAATAAATGTTGTGTTGTAAAGGCAGTGCACATTTGGGTTGCATCAACAGGACTATAGTATCCAGACTGAGGGAAGTAACAATACCACTCTATTCAGTTTCCATCAGACCTCACCTGGAAGTGTCCAGTTCTGGATACTAAAGATCAGGATGGTTATTGACAAGCTGGAATGGAACCCAAGCCTTAGAAGAAACAGGTTTAGGGATCTGGGTATGTTTAGTTTGGAGAAGAGAAGGCTGATATGTGACATGATAGTCATCTTTAAGTGTTTGGAGAGATGTCATGTAGGTGGAGCAAGCTTATTTTCTGCTGCTCTGAAGATTAGAATGTGAACCTATGGATTCAACTTATAAGAACAAAGATTCCACCTAAACATTAGGAAGAACTTCCTGTCAGTAGTGGAATAGATTGCCTCAGAGGTTGGTGGCCTATCTGTCTTCAAATTTTGGATGGGATTCTTTCAGTCTCCCACTGAGAATGATGTGACTTAATGCCAAACTTTGCCTACATTATGATGCAATGGTATTTTCTTCAATATGTCAAACACATAAAAGACAGAGAAATTGCCATGGTTATTTTAAATAAGATACAACTGCACAGGGAAACTCTGTAACGTGACTTGAAAAACAGGGTTTTTAATTTTATTTTAAGAAAAATTAAGCCTATCACAGAAATTTCTCACAACACAGAAAGATTATTAGTGCCTGACATACTGGACAATTTGGACCAACAAACAAAAACATAGTTCCAGTGGTGCAGAGTATATCGAGAGGTTTTCTGAAATCCTGTCAAGGTCTGTGAGCATTACAATAATGCTTGCTGCATGTTAATCCAGCAGCACTGCAAGCTGAAAACCTGCATTTTCTGGTAGCAGCGCTAACCTCTCCCTCCTGCTCTGTTCCTTGCTGCAGTGCTTACGCTGCTGGCTGGGCCCTAATGCAGCCTCGTTCTGCTCATTTTCTCCATGCCCTTTGTTGAGCTGGGATCATTAATTATAGAAAGATGCCCATTAGCACCTGCTAAGTAATGTTCAGAAAATGCATCTGTGTTCTATTTATAAACCAGGCGGAAGAGCATAGCATCCAGCCTCTTTCTGCTCTGCAGAACGGGGATGAATGTTTTCCACTATCTAATCATGAAAATGCAGTGCAGAAGCTCTGCCAGAGCATCCATTTTCCCTCTGCAGTGTCTGATTTATTTCCAGTTTTAATCCCTTTGTCTCCCCTACAATCCTTTTTTCTCCCTTGTTAATATATATCTGTTGTGTAGGCAGCCTTTTGAAAATCTATTCAAGCGGGCTTCCTGCCCATTTGCGATCACACTGACAATCAATTATAGCTTTTAGTCTATATGTTACTTTTCCATAGAGGATGAGGCCCAATCCACAAACATTAACATATTGTCAAAACTGATGTTTGGAGGAGGTGGAAATTTATTTTTATTTTTATTTTTTTACAAAATATATAAATGAGTAGAGATAAGATAAAAATCAGTTATTCAATAAACGAAAAATAAAGCATCTATACTTAATAAAAGCTTGAAAGCAACTAGTTACAAATAACAAACTACTTGTAATTAATTATTTTTTCCATATATAACGCAAGTCTTTCGGAGGCGTAATGGCTTTACAGTTGGTTGTCCACATTTGGCTTTTGTAGATTTGATTATTCACGGATTTGATTAATATGTTCTCTCTAGGAAACTCTAGGTCCTCAAGCACGAATCAATGGTCAGCATCCACCAAACGTTATATGGGAGGACCTAGAGATTCCTACAGTGATTCCTCTAGGAATTTCTATGTCCTCCAGTGCAATTTTGTGGTCAATATCCAGAAGATATTGACCATAGGGTTGCACTGGAAGACCTAGAGACTCCTACAGAGGTATTCTCAGGGGTTTTTTATGTGCAGTTTTTCCACTTTCATGGAGGTCCTGTGCCCCTAACCCCAGTGAATGTGGAGGACCCACTATAGTTGTTGTGACTATTACATTACCATTTACTTATATGGCTTTATCCATTTTATACAATGTGTATCTTTACATATCAGATGTGCTTTGTACCACAGACTCACTCAAAAACAGCTAGTTTAGTTTAGTTACTTTTGAATATTGTATCATTTAAAAAAAAAGAACTTCAAATACACCAAGATGTGGATTTAATCTACAACAAGTCAAAGACAAAAATGTACTGGCCAAAAATAAATAATTCAATATATGAAATCAAAGTTATTTCTTAGAACTGCACCATCTCTCCTGTACAGAAAAGGAAATTCACCGTGCCCCAGTGCTCAGCAGGGATTGATTAAGACATCCCAAGGCTTTAAACTCTGTCAGGTTTAAGAGGCCTCCAGCATGATCAAGAAATCATTTAACAGTTATCTAAAACTTGCAATTGTCTTTCTGTGTGTTGTTGAACTTAAAGTTGTAATGGGAGTGCAGTAAGAACATTATTAGCCACCGCCACACTAGGAAACCTAGGAAAGCAAGCATGCCATCAGTGCTGGATTTATGCATATGCAAGGCAAACTACAGTTTGGGGTCTTAGATTATGAAGGACCTTTTTTGGTCTGTTGTGAGGATATAAAAGGACACAAGGAAGTTGCTACAAATTAAAACACAACACATAAAGCAGTTAAAATGGAATGGTTTTGGAATATTTTTTTAAAAAAACATTTTCAAGCCGTGGATAATTGACTTTTCTTTTCACTTGTTTTTACTCTGTTACTTGTTTGTATTTTGCTTTGTTAACTTTATTGTTTATAATTACTATGTATTTTTTATTTTAGTTTTTTTGCCATTTCAATCTGTGTTGAGGGACTGGGAAAGGGGTTAATTATGAACCTTATTAGATTGTAATGTTTTTATTTTCTTTTATTGTTATTGTATTTGTTTACGGATTTTGTTTACTTAGTCTGTTATGCATTCTATGAGTTTTGTAATTTTGTAATTGCAATTTGGTAAACCGCTTTGATCTTCTTAGAAAGGCAGTATATAAATTATTATTATTATTATTATTATTATTATTATTATTATTATTAAAACAAATAGCATTAGTTTAAAAGATCATATAAGAGCAATGCATATCACAGTAGGCCCTTGGTATCCACTGGGTTGCATTCCAGAAGCCCCTGTGGATATCAAAATCCATGGATGCTCAAGTCTCATTAAATACAGTGGTGTAGTAAAATGGTGTCCCTTATATAAAATGGCAAAATCAATGGTTTTTGAGAGGGGGGGGGGGTTGGAAATTATAATTATTATTTTTTAATATTTTCAAGCTGTGGGTGGTTGAATCCATGGATAAGCAATCTGTGGATATGGACTGTAAAACAATCAGTCCATAGTTTAAAATTCATCATTTAAAAATCATTGCAATAGGCCTGTTGAAAGAGACTAGTCATTAATACTGTTTTAAATTCAGTGTATTCAGCCGTCAATTGTTTTCTGGCAGGTTGTTCCACAGTTTAGGGGTGACTGCAGAAAAAGTCCTGTGGGTAACAGTTGCCAATCTAGTTCTGGCTGAATGGAGTAAATGTCCCTCAAAGGACCTGAATATACAGGGTGGATTATATGGGATGACATGATCCCATGGGTAACTAGGACCCAAACTATGTACGGCTTTAAAGGTAATAACCAACACTTTGTACCTTGCCCAGAACTAATTGGCAGCCAGTGGGGTGATTTTAATATTGGTGTAATATAATCACTCCTTAGATGTGCCACTAACCAATCTGACTGCCATGATTTGGACTAACTTGAAGTTTCCAGACTTGGTACAAAGATAGCCCAATATAAATTGCACTGCAAAACTCCAGCCTTGAGATTAACAGTGTATCCACTAGCATCTTTAGTTCTTCCAGTTCTAGAAAGGGGTGTAACTGGCATAATAGCTGAAGTTGATAGTAAGCACACCTGGCCATTACATCTATTTGAGCTGTCATTTGGAGTGATGGATCCAGAAACACTCCCAGGCACTGAACAAAGCCTTTCAGGGGGAATGTAACTCCACCCAGGACTGGTTCCCACAGCTCCAAGCCAGGTTACTTGACAGTAAGCACCAGTCTTGTCTGGATTCAGCTTCCATTTGTTTTTCCTCATTCAGTTCATGACTTCCTACAGGCATTCATTCAGAGCAGACACACTATCCTTAGCTAAGGTTGTTTTTGAAGGCATGGAGAAATATATTTGGGTGTCATCAGCATACTGATAGCACTCCACCCCATACTTCAGGATGATCTCGCCCAGCGGCTTCATGCAAACACTGAACAGCATTAAGGATGGAATGGCACCTTGTGGTGTGCCATATAACACCTCTTTTTTTGAGGAGTTGCCCTTTCAAGCACCTTGCCAAGAAAATTGAGAATTGATACTGCTCTATAGGTGTCCAGGGGGTCCAGGGAGGGCTTTTTAAAAAGTGGTCTCACCACCACTTTTAAACAAGATGGAAAACTTCTCTCCCTGAGAGATGTATTAATAATACATTGCAGCTAAGATCTAACTGCATTTCCTCCTTGACAACCAGCCAAGAAGGACAAGTTGTCATCTTTACTTGTCCTTGCAGCTTCTCCACATCTGTGGTACTCACCAACTGAAATTCATCCAGTGTAATTCTACTCACAGAGTTTCTGGACGCCCCACTGTCAAGTTCTGCTACAACAATGGCATCTAAGTTGGCTCTTAATCACGATTTTATCTGTGAAATGGCATTAAAGGCATCACAGTGGACTGTAGAGGGTTCTAAAAATGGATTCATGTCCTGTTTATCAGCCGCCCATAAGCAACTAGTTGACCACTTTGTGCAGAGAATGCTGGACTAGACAGGCCTTTGGACTCATCTACCAGTGAGGGTCTTCTTATGCTCACTTTCCTTCAAAAGTCACTTTCCACGTATAGACAAAAATGCTCAACAGGAAGACTAACCTGTTCCTCTCCTCATGTGGTGGTGGTGGTGATTGCTGTTGTTATGTACCTTCAAGTTGACTGTGACTTATGGTGTCTTTAAGGTGAACCTATCACAGAGTTTTCTTGACAAGATTTGTTCAGAGGGAGTTTGCCATTGCCTTCTTCTGAAGATGATACAGTGTGACTTGGCCAAGGTCATCCACTGCTTTTCCCAGACTGAGCAGCATTTTGAACTCTAGGGTCCTGAAGTATGACTCCAATACTTAAATCACTACACCACATGGCTCCTTGTGTGTCTATTACACACAAATTGTGAATGCTTTCGCAGGGCTTACAGCTCTGTCATAAATGTAAAGAAACTACTGTGGTAATCACACTCTGGTGGACCACTAATGATATTTTTCATGAAATTTATCTTCACCTGGATGAACGTTTTCAGTGTTGGTAATACAGTATTCTGAATAGTGATAGGAGTCACTTCCAGAAAGTGGGACCAACCAAGAAGAAGAGGCGGAAGGGGCAGAGTAATAGCAGCAGTATGGCATGCCCTTGTTCAAGATGTCAGCCAGATATGTCATGTTCTCATTTAGGATTCTGCAAAGCATGCTCTCATTTAGGATTCTGCAAAGCATTCCTCCCAGTTGTCATAACATTTCCACAACAGAAAGTCACCTTTTATATCTACTGAGTACACTCAGTCCTCCTTGGCCTATCGTAGGGCATCTTCTTTTGGAGCAGTTTCCCTAAAATGTTGTTGTGCAGTGCTAGAGCTTTGAAACATGGTGTGTATGTGTGTGGGGGGGTTACATTATTATTATTATGCTTATGTTTATGTTTATTTATATTGCGCTGTAGATTTGCACAGCGCTGTACATACAAACAATAAAATAGATTCAAGTAAACCTGCCCATGGCATACAATCTAAGAAATAGTAGCATACTACATATAAATAATACATAATAATACAGGAAAGGGTTCAATAAAACAGGCAACAAATTAAAAACGTCAAATAGCAAATAATAGTCACACAATGCCTGGGAAAGCATCTCTGAACAGGATGGTCTTCAACTCAGTTTTGAAACTGGTTAAAGAAGTGATGACCCGTGTTCATAGGGGAAGGAGGTTCCAGGAGTGAGGGGCAGCAAGTGAAAAGGGATGAATCGAGGACGGGGCAGAGAAAATCTGGGCTGAGACAGCAGACCTTGATTACCAGAACGGAGGGCCTGAGCAGGAAGGTGAGGAAAAAGAAGGTCTGTCTGATCTTATTTATCAGAGGGGCCAGCCCATGGAGGGCTTTAAAAGTCAACAACAGGAGTTTATACTGAATATGGAAAGGGAGGGGGAGCCAGTGAAGGGATGACAACAAAGGAGAGATATGGTTGGAGCGGTAGGCGGAGGTAATAATGCGTGCAGCTGAATGCTGGACAGAAAGTAAAGGACGGAGGTGAGAAAGAGGAAGCCCAGATAGGAGGATGTTACAGAAATTAAGTCGTGATATGACTAGGGCATGGACCAGAATCTTGGCAGTAGAGGCAGAGAGAGATGGTTGGATTACAGCTCCCAGAATCTTCCAGCCAGCATGGACACAGCTCTTTTTTTGAAGTTGTAGTTCAGTTAAAGGAATTTTCTACGTATTGTACAAATCTTTATTGAATCAATCTACAGACTATATCAAACAATTAAAAGGGGAACAAAACCTGAAGCTTGGAAAAGAGAACAAAATGGCATCATTAGCAAGGAAACATAATGACAAGTAATAAAAATATAATATATAGAATACAAGCCTGATGGTATCTCCTACTTTTTGAAAGGACCTTGTTGCTTTAACTACGTAAGGACAGTCACCAGGAGAACTGTTTTTAGCAGAGGTAGAGAACCTGTAACTCCTGACCACCAGTCATGCTTACAGGAGTTGATGGAATTCATACTTCAACACCACACAGAACATGTCTATTTCTCAACTCCCTAGTATATAGGATGTAGTAAATTTCAGGGTTGCCAACAGATCAATGGAAACATTTCCTCATTGTGTGCAGTGCTGAACTAGTGTGTAAAATTCAGGCTGTTGCTCACAAAGCCCAATGATACAACAATTGTTTCTCTTGAAGCAAGCACTTGACTCAGTTGCTGCTTACTTGTGCTTATTGATTGTTTGCTTTAGCTCACTTTGGACTTTTGTCTTTGCTGTTGCTTTAAGCTTGTTGTAAATGTGTTTAACAACTGGTTATTGTTTTATGCTTGCTATGTTCAATAAACTTCATTTTAACATTCATTTTCAAGAGGGGAAAAGTAGGTATATCAATCCCTTTCTTTCATACACATAAACATCAAATATAAACTTTTCCATAAGGCTCTATGCCACACGTTTGGATCAATGTGACCATAACTGAGACAAGCACTGCCCCCTATAGTAGGACAAAACTTGACAATCATGTCAAAGGGGAAACCTCTATTTTTTTTAACTTCCTAAACATGCTGGCTTGAGCTTTTATATCTTTGGGGAGAGGTCATTCTCTCGGTCCCACCAACATCACAGGCACATTTGGTGAGGATGTGGGGAGGGCACCTTCTCAGCGGTTGGTCCCAAGTTGTGAAACCCTCATTCTTGGGAGATCCATTTGCCCCCTCCTCTCCACATCTCTTTCCACTGACATGCAAAGGCCATTTTATTTAGACAGACAATTGGTTTGTCATGTTCAAACACAAATCAAGAAACACAAGAGATACTGCAGACTATGTCAACTAGAAAAGTCATCAGTAGCAGAACATATTATAAACCATCCAGGGCATAAAATGCTACACTCTGCCCTTTGTTTCTGTGGGGATCTGTTCTGGACTCCCCCGTGTAAAACAAAATCCACCTATGCTTGAGCCCCATTTAAATGAATGGAGCTCGTCCACAAGGTGGCACAGCGGCACGTGTGCACTATGGGTGCGCACTCCATTCGTTCCTATGGGACACACCGCCCCTTCTCCCCACATGGCTTTTAGCTTATTCTTTTTTATTGCTGAGATATTTGGAATGGAGACTAATGCACACATATTCCTTTTGCAAGCTGGAAGTATTATTCATTCTAATGATGTGGAAAAATCTGGATCCCATCCCATGAATTTGTGGGATAGTGGTGGTCCATCTATGACCCCTAAAAACTAAAAATCTTCACCTAAGGGGCAGAAAAGGGTGACAAAAGAAAGAGAAGAAAACCAATAGGGTCACCAGGTGAGAGGACCAGGGCTGCTGCCCCACTGCAGAATTAATGCAGTTTGACACCACGTTAGGTGCCCTTGGCTCCCACAGTGACCGGCTGTCCTAACTGCTAAATGTAGGTCTTTCAAGTGAAATGGAGGACATGACTAAGTAAAAGCTAAAGCCCCTCATATAAATATAAATCCATGCATCTTAGTGATGCTCAAAAGGGAGGACATTTTTGGAATTCCTCCTGGGCAGAAGACTGAAATGTAAGACATACCCCGGAGAAAGAGGACATCTGGTCATCTTGCTGGTTCTATGCTATGGAGCCCTGGAATTTGTAGTTTGTTGTGACTCCACTGCTCTCTGACTGAGAAGGTGAATTCTCCTCCAAAAATCCAAATCCCAGGATTCCATAGCATGGAGCCAGGGCAGTTAAAGTGGTGTCAAATTGAATTATTTCTGCAGTGTAGATGCAGGCTATGAAACAAGGATGGGAATGGCTTCAGGGCGAGAAAGAAAAGACACATAGTAGGGACACCATTTACAGCGCTTTAGAAATAAACTATAATAATAATAATAATAATAATAATAATAATAATAATAACAACAACACCAAGAGTGGACAAGCCACACTCTCTCAGCCTCAGAGGAAGGCCATGGCAAAGCTTCTCTGAACTCATATTGCCAAGAAAACCCAATGATAGCTTTTCCTCAGGGCAGGGCAGACCTCTTCCTCTTCCAGAACATGTCCTCCATTCCAACCTTCTGTCCAGGAGGTTTTCTAAAACAACCTCCATTTTGAGCATGACTAAGAAGCATGCATTTACATTTCTAGAAGTGTTTTGAGCTTTTCTTGAGTCCTGTCCTCTCTTTTTCTTGAATGTCTTCCATTTTGTGGTGCCTTCTTTTGCAGCGAAGACATCTGAGAAGAAGACCCAGTGATTGGGCGGTATATAAATAAAACCTATTATTATTATTATTATTATTACAGTGGATTGTTGGAGCCAGTAGGGATTAGTTGTTTGAGCACTGGACTATGACTCTGGGTTCGAATCCCAGCTCGGCCATGGCAACCCACTGGGTGGGGGCATCACACTCTCTCAGCCTCAGAGGAAGACAATGGTGAGCCTCCTCTGAACAAACCTTGCCAAGGAAACCCCAAGAGAGGGTGGCCAGGAGGCAGAAAGGACTTGAGGACACACAGAAACAAACAACAACAACAACAAGGGGGTTTGGGAATCAGAGAAAAGGGTAGGTGAGTGGGAAGGGAGGCAAAAGTGGGTGGATAGGGAAGGAATAGGGCCAAAGTCTGGGAAGGAGAAGTAGTTATGGGGGGGGGGAGAAATGGGGCCATGGAAACCCACTGGGGGAGTCACACTCTCTCAGCCTCAGAGGAAGGCCATTGCAAGCCTTTCCTGAACAAGTCTCTCTCTTGGCAAGAGAGAGAGGGAGAGAGGAAGGAAGGAAGAGAAGAAGGAGGGAGGGAGGGGGAAGGAAGGAAGGAAGGAAGGAAGGAAGGGGGAAGGAAGGGAAGAAGGGGAGGGAGGGAAAGGAGGAAAGAAAGAGGGAGGGAGGAAAGGAAGGAAGGGGGAAGGGAGGAAAGAAGGAAGGGAGAGGGAGGGAGGGACAGGAGGAAAGAAAGAGGGAAGGAAAGAAGACAGAGGGAAGGAAGGAAGGAGGGGGGGAGAAGGGAGGCACTCTGCACTCCACAACAAACTCCAACTCCCAGAATTCCATAGCCTTTAGCCAGAAAGAGGTAAAGCAGTGCCAAACCGGGTTAATTCTCCAGTGTGGATGGAGCCCAGGAGTTGCAGAGCACAGCAAACTTCTTCCCTCCTTCCAGCCTCAGCAAGCAGCTCTCTCTTCCTGCCACTGGGAGGCTGGCAGTGCTGCTGGCTGCTCTCCTTGCCTGATTCTATGATCCTCTGGCTCCAGCCACTCTCTCTTTCTCTCTCTCTGGCGCCCCCTAGAGGTTGGCGCCCTAGGCAGCTGCCTAGTTTGCCTATATGGACGAGCCGGCCCTGAGTCAACCTTTATTAGGTATACAACAACATACATTTACAATAAAACTTCAGTATCGTTATTAAAATTTAAGCCACAATCTGAATTTTATCCTCTAAATTCTGTTTGTGATAAGAAGTTATGGAAATGCCATCATTCCAAGGCTACTACGGACTCAGGCAACAAACCTTCTAAACAGACAAAGATGGACTCCCTTTTTACAGATAGGCAAGAGTCTCCAGTGCTACAGACCAATTTAGAACTAAACAACAAATATACAATTTTGGATTCTTTGCAGGCTGAAGCACTTACATCAGCTAATCAAAATGATTGCATGGAAACCATTAAAATCCACAAACACCAAGACAACTTCAACAGGAACTACCCAAGGTCTGGGTTTTCCCAGCAGACAATGATCATTAATTAAACAGACACTAATCATTTTTGCATATCGTCTCAGCCTGAGGCCTTGCCATTCAACAACAGAACAATACACAGATTAACATGGAAATCACTCCTCCCTACCCAGGGTCACACAATACACACACACACACACACACACACACATATATATATATGCCACTCTCTTCCATACCAGGATTCTCTGAAGATGCCAGCCGCAGATGCTGGCGAAATGTCAGGAATAAACTCTTCCAGAACATGGCCACAGAGCCCAAAAACCCCACAAAAAACATTTGATTTTTACTTAGTTGCAGCATTTGGAACTTTTAATGGGGGGTGTTGTCTCTCTCTCTCTCTCTCTCTCTCTATATATATATATATATATATATGGGGGTGGGTGGGTTAAAATTGTGTTTGAATCTTGTTCTCAAAGAAAGGAAGGATATAATTAAATTAAATAAATAATCCCATTATGGAATTCCATTTTGAACCCCATTTAGGGTGAAAGGCAGGATATAAATATCCCAAATAAATAAATGATTCAGGCCTGAAGATTATTTAATTTGCAAAATACAGCAAGGGATACAGGAACACCTTGACCATGGATTATGGTGTTTTCTGGTTGTGATTGCTTCAGATTTATGTGGAATCAGCTTCAGTCAGCTGTCAGCTCACTTGCACCTGGTTCCCATCAATGACCAGACATGAAGGCGCGTACAAAGTATGTACTAGATATGTACCAGGGTTAGGAAAGGGCGTCCTTTCCGGACGCCCTAACCCTAGTACGTACCTAGTACGTACAAAATGGTGGCACCTATTCTACATGGGTGGCGCCATTGGGACGTCATGACCATGCCACCTCCAAACGGAGTGGTGCGGAAGTGACGTGCTGGCACCGCACAAGGGCACCTGGGGCGTCCTTTCCGTGGTGCTGGAAGGAGCTCCGAAACTGAGCTCCTTCCAGCTTTGTGTCACTGGGCACAGCCTTTAGACGGCTGCGCCAGCGACGCAAAACAGAAAGGGGCCAAGCAGCCCCTTTCTTTTTGTCCCCACTGCCGTCAGGTGACCTTGGGGCATGAAGCTCCAAGGACACCCCTTTCCAGGCCACGGGGAATCGGCCTGGAAAGCAGCAGATTGGGGCCTCAGAGGCTGCCACTGTGGCAGCTGAGGCCCCGATCCAGCAGGGAAAGGGGCGGGTACAGGCTGCCCCAAAGGGGCGGTCTGTAAACTGCCTTAGTCACACCATTATTATCCCTAAACGCAGTTTAGAACCATCCCATGGGGAAATACAATGCAGCAACATGACTTGGGGGTGCTTCTGCTAGCTGAATCTTCTAACCTAGTTCACATTGACTTCACCTTGAGTGATTGTGAATACTTTCTGGCTTGATGGCTGTGCTGAGATTGCCTTTTAAAATGGGACAGAAGCACCAGTAAGTTCAGAATGTGGCTGCCAGATTTTCTTTCTTTCTTTCTTTTAAGTGATTATGCTCTTTTCAATCCATTGCTTTAGACAGCTGTAAGAGAGCTTAACGGGCTTTCAGTTTACTTCCTACCAAGATTCAAAGTACAAGTGCTTAACTCCAAAGGCCTTAAAGAATTTGGAACACAGGTAGCTGCAGAAGCTCAATATCAATCTGCTTGACCGTTTGGGATGTTGGGTGATGCTCTTTTCTGAGCAAGTTCTTTATTAGAGACAAGAGTAATGTCAATTAGAGGGAAGGTTCTTTGGGCCGTATTCGTGCCCCATTTATAGAATTTCTTGTAACAACTAACAAAGCTTTTTTTTTAAGTGCCAGACAGGTGTCCTTTTGTTCACCAAAGCACTTTATGTACTGCCATTTCTAATCTCTTAAAAAGGTAAAGGTAGTCTATTGACATGAATGTCTAGTTGTAACCAACTGTAAGGGGTGGTGCTTATCTCCATTACTAAGCCAAAGAGCCAGCATTGTCTGAGGACTACTCTGCTGGTAATGTGGCCAGCATGACTGAACCAAACTTCGTGAGGGTCTTTCTCTCAGTCCCACCACTGGCACACTCGTTACATAAGCTCCGTGTGGTGATGTGTGGACATCATGCGGTGCTTACATAACAATGGCAGTGCCGTGTACATGGGGCACCGCGATTGTTATGGTGCTATGCCGTGTTAAGGTTAGGGACCATGTGGTTGCCGTGCGGTCCCTAACCCTTAAATCGCAGCAAGCGCAGCGCTTCATGCCTGGTTGTATTGGGCCTTTGTTACCTTCCCACTAAAAAACTATCTGCTTGCATTTGCATGCTTTTGAACTGCTAGGTTGGCAGAAGCTGGGACTAGTGACAGAAGTTCACTCCATCATGCAGCACTAGGGCCTCGAACTGCCAACCTTCTGATCTTTCAATCATGAGAATTGGAGTCTTAGCCACTAAGCCACTGCATCTTTATCTAAACTCTTACCTACCATTTTTTTATTTGTAATAGTGGTGGGGATTTTGTTGTTATTGTTGCTTTATTTTTATTTATTTATTCATATTTTGGGCTTTATCCTTAGCTGCCTTGGAATCTTTTTTTAAAAAATGGAGGCAGAATAATGGAAGAGTTATCATAAAATAAGGTAGTCTCTTGTGCAAGTCTGCCTGAAAACCTCACTCCTCACTGTACTCAGGTGGAATCAAACGTATGCTTTTGAGAGAAAGGCCATCTCACTCATGCTGCCTCACTTGCAGAATGATGTGATGGGAAGTCAAGGAAAGACCACTCCTCATAAGCTTTTTGTGGCTCTCAAGGCTCTTTGTTGTCACTGTTAGTCTCCAAGCTTCATAGTTGTTTTTAAAAGGCTTTTTAATGGATTTTTACTACTACAGTACTTGTATTGAATTTATTTGTTTATTTATTTATTTATTTATTTATTGCACTTATATCCTGCTTCTCTCCCAAAATAGGATCCAAGGCTGTTTGCAATAACTTTAAAAAGATCCAACACAAGCATGTTAAGTATTATTCATTGCCTCTATGTTTTTTTCGGTCTGCAGTTTTATCATATTTTGGGGTTTTTTTATTCTAAATGTCAAATATTTTAAAGAAAAGTGGCTTGTAAATATTTCAGATAAAAAAGAAAAAAATCTCCAATGACTACTGTCTTCTTTACCTCTATATATTTAGTCCTTATTCCTCAAAATTCAGGGTTCAGCAGCAATGCACTTATACATGCACCTCCAAAATCAAACTCTTCTGTAAATCTTCACCTGACTATAAAATCAATAATAAACTTATATTCCATCACATTTCAACATCTTTTTAATATTATTTCTCACTCAGTAGCGCTGTAATTGCTGAAATACTCAGTTAAAACATAGCAAAATCCTTTTTATGAGAACCAAAGGTAATAATTTTCAAATTGCTGAACCTTTTCATCTTCCATGCTCATCCTCTCACAATTACCCCACATCTGAGATCTCATAGGCAGTATTCCTCAACATACGGTCTTCTTAGGGAAATTCATATCTTTGTATGTAGCTGTATAAAGTGGCACATAGTAAAGCTGGCTGGATTCCAGAGGCTCCATTTGTGATGTTCAGTATTTCATGTGTATCAGATTAAGATGCATGAGAGCCCACATGGTATATTATATCAAATGGCCACTGACACAAGGAATATTGAACCAGATGGAAGATGGAATATGAATCCCTGCTTCTGTGTAACATTTGAAAGAATTCAGCTCTGAAAGTCTTTCACAAGACATGCAGAGATTTCCATGCACATCTTGTTTTTTAATAGCACAATGCCATCTCTTTGGAATGCGTTGCAACAATCCCTTTACAGAGCCAGCGGGTAGGTCTAAAGAACAAGAGCAAGCCTTCACAAAAATAAATCTGGCCTGACCTCAATCTAAAAACAGAGCAAGGTAAATTAAGGATTATTACAAAAGCATCTGCCTCTCTCCTTCTCTTGAAAGTAAGAAGGTCAGAACTGAGAATAGGTATGGATGACTCCAGAATTTTCTCACCAGCTGTTGTCACCAAGCAATTCACTTCAGAATTTCCTCTGGAAGCTGGAGTACAAAATGTTGCCTTTCCAGACTTTGTTATTTCAGCTATAACTTCCTTCTAATAGTTTTGCTTTCTAAGTAGTGAGTAATATGAGTATCAGCTTGATGTGGGAATATAAGGTGGCCAGTGGGTCTGCTGCTGCTTACAACAAATTGTAAGTAAAACTAATCAAATGTATAATAATAATAATAAGTATTACAAAAAGTAACTTTTCCAAAATCTGATCCTCACAGTGATAACCCCTACAAAATTCAATGGGGTCTCCTTCCCTTTCATGGGCATAGAATTGTAGTCTAAGGATGGAATCCCTTACTGAGGCGGGTTACACACCGGCATAAGGGATGTCCTTAGGACGTCCCATTTTGAAAAAGGGGCATCTCTTCCAGACACCCCTACTCCTATTACAGACAGAGTCCGTAACAAATGGCGGCGGCCTTTCCACACAGCCGCTGCCATATTGATGTAGCGGACACTGTACGTCCGCACGTCGCGCCCTGGAAGTGATGCCGCGAGTGTGCGACTAGCGCCTTGCGGCGTCTTTTCCAAGGCCCAGGAGGGAGCGCGATTTCCGCACTCCTTCCTTGGAGCATCCGGGAGCCACGTGGTTTGGCCGCTGCGGCTCCCAGATGCTGCAAGTGGCAGCGGCAGGAGACCGCCGCAATCCGGCAGTATGTAACACGCCTTCGTCTCTACTACAATATATTAATTTTAGCTATTCTTAAATGATAAATCCCATTGATCATATGGGTCTTCTCTGGTTGGGATTAACAATAGGATTTGAGCACAATGCTGCACTCCATTTTAAGACATTTTAGGGCTTCTTCTGTTTAATTACCAAACCAAACATTTCCCCCCAAGGAAGAGTTCAGGAGAGTTTGAAGAATTTTCCAGCAATTTCTGACATTTTCCTTGACCCTAAGCAAAGGTGTTTTTTCACTACAATGAATAAAATAAATGTTGTGTTGTAAAGGCAGTGCACATCTGGGTTGCATCAACAGAACTATAGGGCTGGCTGGGAGGGAATAGGTTAAGAGCTCTTCTCTGGTCTAGAGTCTAAATTAGAGCCAGGACCAAGTGAGGAATCAGAATGCTCTTCTGAGAAGTGAGCCTTAGGAGCTACTGGTGCCAGTGGCAGTTGGCAGCTTCCATGCCAGTGAAACAGTGATTCCACACACCATTTTAGCCCAAACTTTACATTTATTTATTTCATTAATTTAAATGCCACTCTTCGCTAAGATAAGGGCCCAAGGTAGTTCACAAAAGAATAAACTAAAAACAATGCAATTTTTAAACACAACTAAAATAATCACATTAAAATAACATGTTAAAAATGATATAAAATCATTAAAACGGATACAATTTCTAAAAAAATAAAGCTCCTTTCCCTCATATAAGAAGCCTTCCTACAAGCAATTACATATTAAAACCCTGCTTAGCTTCCCATGGAAGGGAGTTTGAGAGGGTGGGAAGAGATCCTACCTTGCCACTGATTCAAAATCCTTCATTTTAGAAAATCCAGTATCACTTATTGATAATTTTGCACTCATACTTAAACATTTCCATCTTCACCAAGGATAGAATGAAAACATTTAACATAACTGGGCATTGCAAATGCTCCTAAATTATTCATTTAAAGAAAGGACATTGTAGCCCTGATGTAATTCCCATTTCGCTGCCAAGGAGTATATAATATATTGCAGGTCAGGTGGTGTAAAAAGTGCAGATCATGAAATTTTAAAATACTGCTTCTCTGGATTATTAATAATAGAAAATCTTGCTCACTGCAGGAGTCTCTGGGATTGGCAAGACTGATAAATAAAACATGTTGTTCCTGCCAAGGAGAATGATTGCTTCCAGGTTCATAGCTGGCCTATAGACTCTTATAAAGCTCATGGCTGAGACATTCCCCAAGACAGAGGTGGAGAAAAGAAGCCAGAGAAGGATTCTCTCCCCCTTACACACACTCACTTTATTACGTTTGCTTCCAGAAGGCAAACTCCTGACTCACATAAATCCATAATCCAGCTCATGGTAATTTCACAAACAGCCAGATGGTTGCCTGCTTCCTAGTTTTAATTTTGAGACAAATAACAGTTCCTCAGAATAAACTGGGCTTTAGAATTATTCTGGTATGGCAGGGCATTGGACTAATAGATAGCCCCTGCAATCCCTTTCATGATTCTGTTATTTTAAAGTATACAACTAAGGGACACCTGGATTTCACCTTCCAACAGAAGGGCACCAAGATGCCATAATGTGCACACTTTTCTAGGAGTAAGTTCTATTAAATACAGTTGCATTCATATCTGAAAAAACATGCACATGACTGACTCATCCCTCAAGCTTAGAGATAACAATTTATATTAGCTCTGAAAATTTTCCATTGACTCCTTTCTCTTTGGTTCTATCTCTCCCTTATCTTCACTCTTCTCCTTTTCTATTATTTTTTCCAAATTGCTTCAAAGCATGCTCCAGTCTATCCCATCCTCTAGACCCCATTGAAGAACTGAATTAACACTCCTGAAGGCTTCTGAGAGAAGACATTCACATATGCACACCACTGGGAGGCAGGACAGAAAAAGGATAGCCCTGAAGGTGTAGAGGGCCACACTTTGAACACCTCTGCTCTAGCTGTCCTGGCATATCACTCCCTTCCCCTCTGACCACTGGTCATTATGGTAAGGAGTGATGGGAACCGTTGTCCAAAATATTTGGAAGCACAAATTGAAGAGTAAGGAGGAGTTTGGTGGGAGGATTTAAAGAACGGGATGTTGGAGAATAAAATGCAGACTTTGGAAAGGAGTGGGTCCTAGCCAACTCTTTCCAAATAGCTTCGGGAAGACTGGTGAAAGAGAGCCAAGTGGCTTTGGGCCGAGTGGGTAGGGAAAGATGATTGGAGATTAGTGTATTCCTAGTTGTTGTGTCTCCTGGTTTTCCACAATTCCTCCCCATAGTGTGCTGCTTTGTAAGCCATCCGAGTTAAATGTTTTTGGGTGAATGGAAAACACCCTGTGCACTACACTCTGTATCCATAGATTTTTCTATCTACAGCCTCATCCATCTACAGCTTGAAAATACTCCAAAACATTGACTGCCTGCTTTGTTTTAATAATCTATTTTAATAATTTAATTGTATTATTTTTATTGTAGGTGGGTGGGTTTGTGGAATATTGTGTTTTATTGAATTTTAATGTTTTAATGTTGTCAGCTACCTCGACCTAATTGGAGAAGTGGGATATAAATAAATTATTATTATTATTATTATTATTATTATTATTATTATTATTATTAAGACTATCCTAGCTAAATCTTGGCACTCATTTCTCACTTCCTTCTTTTTGAGTTACTCAACTATTATCCTTCCATCATTCTGATCACTTATTCTTTTTTCCTCTGGGAGTGTCTTTTCCTCACCCTTCATCTTTGAAGGGTGCCATACAACCAATCCTCAGTTCCTGACTTTTATAACTATTGATAATTCCACATGATTTGGCTCATTCCTCTGCTTTTTTTTCCTGGTGTCATTATAGTGTTGTTTCTCTGCTGTCCCTGTACACTGTACTCCCACTCCTTCACCTCTGCTTCTAAAATATCCTTTTGCATATTTCATTTAATGTCATAAATTGGACATGATCCACATAAGAATTTATAATTCTTTCACATCTTCCCTCCTCCCACACTTCCACCAATAAGGTAGTGTCTCATCTTTCCAGTTTCTGAGACAAACAAGTATGTCTCATCTTTGTATCTTCACCATCTACATCTTCCCATATTCAATCAGACACAAAGTTTTGTAATTTTAAGTATCTCCTAGATCCACAGTTCTGTCTTAATATTGACTGCTAAAATCATCAATGCCCCACAGCCCAAGCAGAGGGTGACTCACTCCTCAGGTGAAGGAAGAGGTGACTATCCTTACTGTTAAGACCCTAAAATCCTTTGCCCATGACCTGGTCAGCTACCTTAACTCCTAGACCTTGCAGACATTTCCTCCTGCCACTTTTCTCTAGTCCAGTTGGTTGAGAATATCAACACTTTTCTTTTCTTCCTCTCTCCCCCTTCAGGAATGATATCAATTACCTTCTTAAGTCTCTTCACATTAGCTTTTCATAATTCATATTAAAGTTCAAGTGATTACTCATGCTAGGACTGCCTACTTCTAAAGTTCTAACTCAGGACTGTACAGTACAGCCTGACATTTGACACATTGTACCCCCTCCTGAGACGGCATCCTTTTCCACTTCATGGTTTCAGTGCAGTATACTGCAGTAACACATTTCTGTATTCTTGCCTGTAGTTAGATGACCCTTGATAAACTCAATTTCCAGCAGTAGTACATTTTTGTCATGGACTAGAATTCATATGTTTAGTACTCCACCTGTAGCCTAAAGTGATATTGGGGTCAGCTCAGTATTTATTTTCTTAGCTGTACCATCATAGCCCTCTTATTCATTCTTCTGTTCTCAAGTTCATATCTTCCGTGAGCTCTTTCTTCCATTCTTCTTCTATCAAGCTGCCTCCTCTTTTCCCTTTAATAGTCTCCTTGATTTCAGTTATCTTCAGCATATCTTGATTTCAGTAAGGCCTTTGACAAGGTTCCCCATGACATTCTTGCAAACAAGGTTGTAAAATGTGGGCTAGATCAAGGCAGCTATTACATGGATTTGGAGCTGGTTGATTGGCTGAACCCAAAGGGTACTCAGCAATGTCTCCTCTTTATCTTGGAGAGAAGTGACCAGTGGGATGCCACAGGTTCTGTCCTGGGCCCAGTGCTATTCAACATCTTAATCAGTGACTTGGATGAAAGAATAGGGGACATAATTATCAAATTTGCAGACAACATAAAATTTGGAGGAGTAGCTAGAGGTCAGGATCAAAATTCAAAATGAACTCAATAGATTAGAAAGCTGGGCCAAAGCTAACAAAATGAATTTCAACACAGAGAAATGTAAGGTAGTACATTTAGGGCAGAAAAATGAAATGCATAGATATAGGATGGTGGACACCTGGCTTAAGGAGAATACATATGAAAGGGACCTAGGAGTCCTAGTAGACCATAAGTTGAACATGAGTCAACAGTGTGATGTGCCAACTTAAAAGATCAATGCAATTATAGGCTGCATCAATAGAAGTATAGTGACTAGATCAAGGGAAGTAACAGTGCCATTGTATTCTGCTTTGGTCAGGCATCACCTGGAATACTGTGTCTAGTTCTGGGCACCACAATTCAAAAAGGATGTTGAGAAACTGGAGTGTGTCCAGAGGAGGGTGACTAAAAGGGTGAAGGATCTTGAAACCATACCTTATGAGGAACAACATAGAGAATTGGGTATGTTTAGCCTGGAGAAGAGATGGTTAAGCAGTGATAAGGATAGCCCTGTTTAAATATTTGAAGGGATGTCATCTTGAGGAGGGAGCAAGCTTGTTTTCTGCTGCTTCAGAGAACAGGACCCAGGATGCAATGGAAGCAACCTACAGGAAAAGAGATTCCACCTCAACATTAGGAGGAACTTCCTGACAGTAAGAGCTGTTGGACAGTGGAACACACTCCCTTGGGGAGTGGTAGACTCTCCTTCTTTGGAAGTCTTTAAACAGAGGCTGGATGGCCATCTGTTAGGGATGCTTTGATATTTCTTGCATGCAGGGGGTTGGACTGGATGGGACTTATAGTCTCTTCCAATTCTATGACTCTATGATCGCTCCAATTAATAAACCACTCCTAGATCACTTTGGCTTAATTTTACTTCATCACAGTTTAAGAAGATAAAATAGGACAGGAATCATTGGCATGACATGTGCATATTCTGCTTTCTCTGAAAGTATATTTTTAAATTAATGTTGTAATTCCCATATAAATATAATGCATCTCTACATAGTGGGGAACAAGACTGAACTTAGGTAACCCATGGGACTGATGGGTGCCTGTGTAAGGACCATGTCCTCATTGTCTTGTTGATGGGGAACTTTCAAGACCATTGGGTTGCCTTTTTATGGTTACTTCTGAACCAGCTGGGTTAATAGCCCTTTGAAAGAGGACTGTCCTATAGAAGCCCTTCAAATAGAAAACTGTCTCTCAAAAGTAGATAATTCAGCACCTTGGACAGCTCCTTTAAAGGAAACTTCAGAACACTGATCTATGGACACCACCAGCTCCCTTTGCCTTCAGTCCTGCCATGTTGTGCCAACTGTGCTCATTCAATATCTGTATTTGACTTCCTTTTCTTTTTTCCCCTTTTTTTTCTGGAAGCCTTTCCCTTGTCATATACAGTTGCAGACAGCACACCCTCAGTGCTACTTCACCCTATGAATATTAATATCGATTTATATATCTGTGCAGAGAAGCAGCTACACCCCATCTTTCTCCCTTTGTATTTCTCTTACGAAAGTAATGTAATTTTTAAAAAAATGAAATTTGACCTTTTATTGTCAAATCTTTTCTTTTCTGAGAGTACAACAACAGTTGTTTCTTATCTATCTGATAATAGAAAGACAAACTGGTTTAGTGGTTTGAGCACTGGACTATGACTCTGAAGATAAGGGTTCAATTCCCTGTTTAGCCATGGAAACACACTGGGTGGCCTCAGGCAAGTCACACACTCTCAGCCTCAGAACACCCCACCTTAGGGCATCATATGTCAGAAATACCTTGGAGGTACACAACAACAGGAGACATCTGGAAAATCTTGTTCTGCATTCCTTGAAAGGAGTAGTCCTCCTCATTGCCCTACACAAACTGGAAGAATAATGTTTTAAATGGGAAGCATTTTTTACTCATTCAGCATTGTACCAGGTTCTATAAACGTGTAGGGGACCTACACTAACAGAGGAAGTTACACAGTTCAGTAATGTTCTCTACAGTTCAGGACAGATACCAAGATGGTAACAACTATGCTGGAGCTGGTGTGCTTCTCTTCATTCTCACATGTTGATTCCTCACAGAAATAAAATAAATAAGAAACCTATGTCAATCAAAAGACTTGTGCATCTAATCATATACACAACCACTATCAAAAAGAATGGAGAATAAATTCATCAGATTTGCAGAGGACTGATAAATGGCAGGTGGGCTGCCAAACTTTCTTAGGGAAACTGGAGATTTGACTGTAAACAGCAACATGAAATTCAACCATAAATAAATAAATGCAAAACAGTGCATGAGGCAGAAGACTTCAACCAGAAACTGAACTGATAAAAGTGTAATACTATCAGGAA
Source organism: Sceloporus undulatus (assembly GCF_019175285.1). Lineage (NCBI taxonomy): Eukaryota > Metazoa > Chordata > Lepidosauria > Squamata > Phrynosomatidae > Sceloporus > Sceloporus undulatus. Next base: position 109,204,244 of record NC_056523.1, read on the forward strand.
TAAAATGGAAGATAAAGAGGATAACAGATTGAATTCATTGTCTCAAAAAAGGAGCATACTATTACCTGGATGCAGTCAAAGAAAAGCAGAACAAACAAGCTAGAAGTTGTTAGAGGTTGTTAGAACCATAACTAGCTTAAGGGATATCATCCTACAAATAGTGAGTAATCTACCAAAACCTAATCCAAATTTAGAAGAATATTTTTACATGACTAAGACAGGAATATGTATTCAAATACATATCCTGCTCAAAACACTAGAGAGTGAGTAGGCACCATGCCCAGTCAGAGCCTACTAGGATCCACATCTGCTTTAAAAACACAAATCCAAATACAATACTTACTCAGACACATGTTTCACATGCCAACTCCATGATGGAAGGGGAAATATTACCTCCCTGCCTGTTGCTACTACAGGCAAGATGCAATCATCTTAAATTTGAGATCAGTGGGTTAGCTGTGGTGATGGGGATAAGAGCATTTGGTCCATCATATGTTTTCAGTGACATTTTCCAGGAGCTTCAGTCAGTGATGGGGGTTTGCAGGTTGTAGTCCAAATTATCTTTAGAGCCAAAGCTCCCCCAACTCTGATTTGTTGCTTCTTATCCTTGGCCACAGTCCATCAAAATTTCAACAGCACTTTTATGGTTGCACAACACTTTGCCACTGGAGTCAATGGCACATGGAACAGGGCTGCGATTTTACATTTCTTACAAAGACAAAAAAAAAAAAAAAATTACAAAGTTTATAGAGCCTAGACTACACACAAGGCTGCAGTGGGTAATACTAATGGGATGAAGCCTATGGCAGTTGTAGAATTTTAACTGAAGGATTTGCTTGGAGAAGGATTTATTTGTTTGCTTTCAAAGGAAGAGAAGCATTGCCCATCTTACAGATACTGTGTGGCAAATTATACCAGAGTGCAGAGAATGTGACGATCTATACATTCCTAAATTACTCTGAGCTACAGCTGCCTTGAGCAAGCCCTTTATAGCCACAGGAGGTGAATTCTAAAGTAGTAGCACCCAAAGGAGCTCACAACTGGATAGGCTTGCAGCAAGCAGATTTGTGTTAGCCTACATTATAGACACAGTACCAGATGATGTGTAGTCTTTGCATCTATTTCTAGGCTGATTTATAGTTTTCATTCAATGCTGCAAATTATATGTTAGTGCAATTGTTGTGTTTGACTGTCACTGTCACTGGTCAGTGGTGTGTAGATCTAATGTCTGCTGCAACGTTTTACTCAGCAGGGATAGTGATCTTATCTGCCATCTGTCTCAAACCTGTTTCCTTGGTGGCAATGTACATACTACTGGTGTTGCGGGAGAGAGAGATGGATTTTTCCATAAACAGTATATCACTGTAAGATAGATAGAGAGACAGATAGATAGAAACATGTGCAGCCTATTTCAGTGTTACTTCATGAATGACCAGTAACCCATTAACTTTACAAAAGACCTGCTCAAGGTGAAGATGAAAACTGCTACAAGTGGTTTGTTGATAGGGGAAAAACAGCTGATTTTAATTATTTTAACAGATTATTTTGACTGTAATATGTTTAATTCTGGGGGGTGGGGGGTGGGAGGGAGATGGATATACCATATATATAATGCATTGTATATTCTAGAGAATTTGAATATGTAAGCTGCTTCGGTTGTTTGTAAAAGAGAAGCAGGATATAAATAATGTTTTATTATTTTGTTATTAAATTATCATTGGGTGTGTGGTTATGGGTACTGCCATGGTTAGTGCCCACTCTGCAAAATTTACCACCATTATTGCTTATAATGTTGCTAAATATCCCATGAAACCTATCAGGAGCATGGAGCATCACATGCAAGTGCCTATCTTCATTACCACAGGCCACACACTTTTATATACATCTGGGCAACAGGGCCACATGACTTTATTCTCCGGAAGTAATACCTATTTATGAAAGTATACCTATTTATCATTTATATGGACTCAGGTCAGGGCTGATAAAGTCCTGAGGTGATAAAATGGGCCCTTCAGAGTGTTGGTAGACAAAATCAAATGTTTGAAAACTGCAATTGCACTGCCTTTGCCATGGTGTACCATCTTAGGCATATGTTTTATGGGGGGAAGCATTTAAAAATGGCATCCCCCACTAGAAATCAGAAGTGGTATACCCTACACAATCACATCCTTCTGCTACATATTAAGATCAAATGCCAGACAGCAGCACCAGAATAGGGAAGGACAACTGAGGTACTCCAGATGTTGTTAAACCTGTGGTTTATCCAGCATAGGAACAGTGGGGCAGCCGCTGCTGCTGTTTTCTGACTTACAGTGTCGATAAGAGAATACATTGCACTGTTAGGCACGATGAGGAAATTTAAAGAACAGTCTCAGCAGGATTATACCAAGATTAGGGTTTTCTAAAATACAGATACTTTGGCACATAGGGATGTCCTCCTAAGCTAACTAATTTTACTTCCAGGTGTTTCATCAATATTTACTCCCCATTTGTGCCCTTCCTATAACGCTGGAGTGCAATTCTCCCCACCATTGGGCATGGTGGCTTGGGCTATGGGGGTTGCATTCCACCAGCATCTGGAAGGCCATATGGTTCTCATCCCTGAGTTATACTGGTGGCAGCACCCCATGATGATGAGTTCTACAACACCATCATTTTTTCAGCCTGCTTGATTGTACTAGTCATTCAGCCCTTGTGAAAAAGGAAATTGTTGTTCTTTGTTCATTTCTATTTTTAAAATCCCCATTTTTCATTTTAATGATCTCCTCTTTAAACTGGATGGCAATATGTTAGGGGTGAGAATCATTCATCCATATGTTTTTGGGCTGCATCTCCTCAAAACCCTAGTCAGTACAGCCAGTGGCAGGGAATGCTGGAAGGTCCCATTTAACAACTTCTTGAAGGCTGCATAATTCCCTCTGTGTACTAGATCATAGGAACCCAGCTGCCCTCCTATAAATATTAGATGCACTTTGCTGTTTTTCTGGATGACTTTAAATGTTTCCTTCCATAAAAGCTACTTCAGGATTTGGATGATTACAGGATGGATACGTTCAATATGTTATCTAAAATAGAGCTGGGAAAAAGAAGGGTACCAGCTAATATGGGATACAAATTTTCTCGCCTTCCCCCATAACCTACTTATTTTCGTACTTTTTAGCAACTCAATTTATTTGCCTTTTTGTGGCTCTAATACTGCTGCACATAGACAGATTTACCCATTTACACATTGATTCCATTTTAACTGTCACGGGGTCATGGGATTTGTACTTTGGTGAAATTCTAGAACGTGTTGAAGAAAATGCTAAATATCCCATGAAATTAGAAATCCTAGGATTCCATAGGATGGAACCATGGCACTGGGTCCTGAACGTGTCAAAAGAAGGAAGCCATCTATATGAGCCTGAGATCTACAGTAGTTCACATCTCACCTGGCATTGTGCCTGCCAGTCTTTTCAAGGGAATCAAGTGTTTCCACAAAATGATAATGTGTAGTTCTACTGGTGTTATGAATAGGAAATGCAACTAATAATTTCAACAAGACAGATGTAATTTCAACCATGGGGTGGGGGGGACATTCTTTTGAGAGCTTACGGACATTCATTTGAGAGCTTACGGAGTGGCAATACGTGCAGCAAAGAATTCCTTCTATGCTGCACGTATTGCGTCTGCAGAGTCGCGTCCGGCAGAGCTGTTCAGGGTTGTGAGGGAGCTAACTCGGCTCCCTCCCACCCTGAGCCCTATTTTGGAGCCATCTAAAGCCTGCTGCGACGATTTTAATAACTTCTTTGTGGATAAAATCTCTCAGGTAAGGGCCGATCTCGACGCCAGTCTTTGTGCAGATCCTATAGTAGAGGTGTCCGAAGCGTCCGTGATCCCTGTTATACTGGATCACTTTGAGTTTGTTAGTACCGATGAAGTGGACAAGATCCTCCGAAGTGTTAGGAGGTCGACTTGCTCTCTTGATCCCTGCCCCTCATGGTTGACAGCTCAGGGGGGAGATGTGGTGCGACTAATGTTGCATCACATAATTAACACATCTCTAAGTGAGGGTCAGTTTCCATCCAAATTAAAATTAGCAGTGGTTAAACCCCTGCTAAAGAAGCCCTCCTTAGACCCCCTGCTCCATAATAATTATAGACCCATCTCGCTGCTACCTTTTTTGGGGAAGGTGATCGAGAGAGCAGTCGCCTTCCAGCTTCAGTCGATCTTGGACGACACCGATTTTCTGGACCCATTTCAAACCGGCTTCCGGGCGGGCTATGGAGTTGAGACTGCCATGGTCGCCTTAGTTGATGATCTCCGTCTGGGCATGGACAGGGGGAGCGTGTCTCTGTTGGTGCTTTTGGACATCTCAGCGGCCTTCGATACCATCGACCATGGTATCCTTCTGGGACGCCTGAGGGAGTTGGGAATTGGGGGCACTGCTTTGCAGTGGTTCCGTTCCTACCTCTCGGGCAGATCCCAGATGGTGGAGCTGGGGGACTGTCGCTCCGATAGGAGGGCCCTTATATCTGGTGTCCCTCAAGGAGCGATTTTGTCCCCTATGCTATTCAACATCTACATGAAGCCACTGGGAGAGATCATCCGGAGACATGGGGTGCGGTGTTATCAGTACGCTGATGACACTCAGATAATTTTCTCTATGTCTCCGACTGATGCAGTAACTAAGGATGGCATCTCTCCTCTAGATGCCTGCCTGGCGTCGGTAATGGGCTGGATGAGGGAGAACAAACTCAGCGTGAATCCAGGGAAAACGGAAGTACTGGTGATAGGTTCCCCGGTTTCGGGTGGCGAGATCTGTCACCCGGTCCTGAATGGGGTCACGCTCCCCCTGAAGGACTCGGTGCGCAGCTTGGGAGTGCTCCTTGATTCGTCGCTTCAGCTGACTACTCAGGTGAATGCGACAGTCAGGAGTGCTTGCTATCAGCTTCGGCTGATACGCCAGCTGTGTCCCTACCTGGACCGAAAGGACCTAGAAACTGTTGTACATGCTTTGGTAACCTCTCGATTAGATTTCTGCAATGCGCTCTACATGGGGCAACCCTTGTACCAAACTCGGAAGCTGCAATTGGTGCAGAATATGGCAGCTAGATTGGTCGCTGGTAGTTCCAGGTCAGACCATGTAACACCTATTTTAAAAGATCTTCACTGGCTGCCTATTCGCTTCCGAGCTCAATACAAGGTGTTGGTTTTGACCTATAAAGCCCTAAATGGCTTGGGCCCAGGGTACTTAGAGGACCGCCTCTCCCCATATAATCCGCCTTGCACACTCAGAACTTCTGGGAGTAAGCTATTGGAGGTCCCTAGATCCAACTATATACGGACCTCGCAGAGGGCCTTTACTATTGCTGCCCCCTCCCTATGGAATAAGCTCCCTGCAGAGCTTCGCACTGCCACCTCGTTAGCTGTTTTTAAAAAACAGCTGAAAACATACTTGTTTCGGTTGGCCTTCCCACCTTAATTTGTCTATTTATTTTCCTGCCCCTTTCTCCCATCTTCTCCCCCTCTTTTTGACCCGGATTGATGTCTCACTCTGCCCCTGATATGTGTATTTCCCATTTTATTGTTTTCCTGTTCCTGTTTTTGTTTTTGTAATAATGTTTTTAACTGTTATATTGGATTTTAACCTGTATTGTAATGTTTTTATAAATCTTGTAAGCCGCCCTGATCATTTTTTATGGAAGGGCGGGGTATAAATAAAATTTATTATTATTATTATTATTCTTCTACGCACAGAGCTTCCTTATAGTAGAAATTAATTTCTATTTAAAAATGGAAATAATAACACAACATCTTTCGTCATGTGTAGAGAACCATCTTCATTGAACAAAAAGCTGTTTGGAAATCTAAAGTCTACATAAGGATGGAGTACATCTGAACAGAGCAAACCATCCCCAAAAGGCTTCCATTTTCTGAGATTCTTAGAAGTGAACAAATGCAAGCCGGAACAAAATCCAACTTTTATTTGAAGTTAAAGCAGACCCATCCATTCAGTGGAACTTATGTAAGTGTTGACTATCAAATTCCCATTGATTCAGTTGATTTATGTTAGTGGGGCCTAATGACTAAATTTAGGTCTGGTTTTTTGACATTTAATCTGCATTCTATAGAGCAGGAGAAGGCACAAACAGCAGCAGCTGGTATATATTCTCCCTTTTATGCTGCTTGTATAATGGCAGAATCCTTATCTTGCCTGAGTTGCATCAAAGGAAAAAAATTCTGCCAGATGCATCATGTTCCATTGCTCATATGGCCATTGGATATGCAAGGTGTCCCAGATATCCCATCTGCATCAGAACAAAGGTGAATAAAATAAACCTTGCACCTGCATACATATCAAAGTCTCTCCTGCCCCATAGCATATGTGAGGTGATAGACACCAAACAGATGGTCTTTTTCCTGATTCTGTTTCAGCCATGAGACAGAATAAGGCAGCCACTGCAAGAAGCTGATTGTGGGAATATAAAAGGGTAGCAAATATGTTAGTTGCTTGAATTCTTGTAATGGTTTTACTATTATTTATTTATATATTTATTTTGCCTTAGGTGATAAAATAAATTGTCTGGCCTTATGTATTAAGCTCCTAGGAGCAGGAGCACATTTGCTGTTCTGCTTCAAGCAGCAGCAATAGCAACTTCATTTATATACCTCAGTGGTTCTCAACCTTTGGTCCTCCAGATGTTTTTGACTTTGTCTCCCAGATTCCCTCATCATTGTCCATGTTGACAAAGGCTTTTGGTTGCTGAGGACCAAAACAGCTGGAGGATCAAAGCTTGAGAACTTCTGATATACCACTTCATACTGCCTAAGCAGTCTCTAAGTGGTTTGCAACTGTAAGCTAATTGCCCCTCAACAAGCTAGGTACTCATTTTAGCAACCTCAGAAGGATGCAAGCCTCAGTTGAGCTTCAGCCCTGGCTGGTACTGAACTCATAACCCTTATGGTTTGTGAGTGAGTGACTACAGTACAAGCATTTAACCACTGTGCCACCAGGGCTTCTACAGGTTTTCTGTACAATCACCAGATAATTAAAATCTTAACCATCCCAATTATGAGTCTCTTTTTATCCTCCTTTGCTTGGATACATTCATGAATCCAAGAAAAGGATGAGTGAGGCAGTAGTTGATGACATACCCTCCAACATTTCACAGCTCAAAACCAGGATACATGTGGCCAAGCAAAGTCAAAATGTGGTAACAATGACAAATGTTATTAATGAGGAAGAAGAAACGTGCCATTTGCTTCGTGCGGGAGCCGCAGCAGCCAAACCGCGCGGCTCCCGCGCGGAGCAAAAAAGAAGCTCCATTTTGGAGCTTCTTTCTGAGGCGCACTGATGATGTTGCGAGGCGCCGCTGGCGCATTCGTGACATCATAGGCGCCGCGACACATCTGGACGCTATGCGTCCAGTACGTAAAGATGGCGGCGCCCATGTGGAAGGGGCGCCGCCATCTTTTACGTATTGTATACGTACTAGGATTAGGGGGGTGCGGAAGCACCGCCCCTTCCTAACCCTAGTACATATACAATACGTACTATATGGCGGTTTGTATCCCGCCAAGGTAAGAGAGTCTGCAGAAGCTTGCCTTTGCCTGTGCTTACTGGGAAGGACAATATTCTGCCCTCCTCTTCTTCTCTAACCCTGCTGAGTTCACTGAGTGCAAACTATTTTTGCACTTTGAATTCAGTTTGCAGTGACTGAAATAAACCAATGAGAAAAGGAGAAAGGGTCAGGGAGGAGAAACTGGAACATTTTTAAAACAGCTGAAAAAGTGGGACAACAGAGGATTAATTAGGGCAGTTGTGTGGTATGGCATGTCAGCTGTAGAATATACATGAAGGACACTTTTTTAAAAAAAAACACCTATGGTCTTATGCTGCCATTTTTTAAAAAAATTCTCTTCTATAGAACATTAGCACACTAGGGAGGAGATTGACAAATTCCAAGTGTCCAGGAACTATTTCCCCCCAGCATTCTCCACAAAAAGCATCAAATGATACAAATGAAACTGGAAGATCACCTCCACCTTTAAAAAAACAACAATCTTATTTTAAAGGATTTTCTACTAAACCAAAGAGTGCATGGCTTGCTTTGTTTTAAAGGAGAGTTATAGTCCCTGGAGGCACAGTTCTCCCACAAAGCATTTCTTTAGTTAATACATTTGTTCAAGTCACTCCAGGTGTTGCAGCAATGGCCATGTAGCAAGATGTGAGCTATCAGCTACAGTCATTTACAGCTAGAAACTTTGGCTGCTGCCATATTGCAGCAATAAAGCAGTTTGACATGACTTTACCATCCATGGTTCAGTGCAATGGAATGTGGGGATTTGACATTTGGGGAAAGATTTAGCCTCACCAAACTACAAATTCTGGAATTCCATAGCATTGAGCCATGGAAGTTAAAGTGATGTCAAACTGTTTTGTTTCTGCAGTTTGGCAGCAGCTTCTGTTCCTGGTGTTCAGGGTGTTGTTGTTAATGGGAAAGTTTTTGGAAACAATGGACAGAATTCTATCAGCTACCTAGTTCTGTATTGATGCCTGTTACTTAGTCATGATTGTGACACTATTGCCATGATCACAACTTCCCACACAATCTACTTTGCCAGGCATCAGGTGGATGAAGATTCTGCCATTCTGCCAGCAATTGGAATATGGGTGAATTACATATCCATCAGGTTTGGGAGGGATCAGGCCAGGAGTAGTATACTTAACTGATGTAAAATACAGGACAGTATCTCTAACTACAGTCTGAAGTGACCTGACTTTTGTTCTGCTGAACATGTAAATAGATTGTTAGAGCAGATGATCTGTAGCCTTCCTATGCCAATTATCCTGAGCACTGGCTAATCCTGATGGGATCTGGACTTAAGTGATACTTGGAATGACACATGGTAGAGTTGAGCCATCATACCTCTTCTGAAATGTTTGCTAGGCTTCCTGTTGTTATTGTTTTGTCTGTTATTTAATAATTCATGTTGCTATCCTCAATTAATTTGGTGACTGGCCCTAGCTACACTTTCTCCCAGTCTCCATATTTGGATGGCATATACTTTGAGAAAGGATGTGTAGGTATCTGGGCCAGCATCAAAAGTCAGCATCACAGAGCAACTACTGTCAACTACACCTCATTCAGGGGTCTACTCCCAATTTCTAGATGCTCTGGCCTTTCCTGCTGGTTCTTCTTGCCATTGCTTCCTTCTCTGAGTCATTCCTATGACAGGTTAAAGGAGGAAAAGATTGATGACAGCCTCATCTCTTCTCCTTTCCCTCTAGAACATGGTGCCAACTGGGTCCAAAAAGGGTGAAAAGGAAATGTGAGGTAGCTTTCTGATAGGAATTTGCAGGGCAGGCCCAATGCTTACCTGAACTGAAAGGAAAGATAATGTCTTCCACCACGCCATATACAGATTATATAGCAGGGGAGTGTCCCTTCAGTACTAGTGACTGGGAAGTGTCCTCCACCACAGCTGAGGACAACAAGTTAGCTCAGGAAACACAGTGCAACCAGTGTGAGGAACACAGCTGCCCTGTCCAATCACTGCTACCCTGTCCTCCCCACACAAAAAATCAACACAAACAGGGACAGGATGCCTTTGAAGCTATCTATAGCTATTCCCTCCTCCAGGCAGTCAAGAAGTCACCAAAAACTGATTTGTGACCCAGCTTCATCAGTATAATACTAAAGACTGGCATTGTGAGCTCGGGTAGCCTCAAGAAACAGAGGAGAGGGCTCCTGTACTAGCACAACAAGCTTCACCTATTGAAATTCCCTTTTCTGTGTGACTATTAAAGTTACAGGAGCCCCAATCTCTTTTTCATGTTAGCTATGAAATGATCACTTATCACACTATCCCATGAATCCCATTTTGGGAAAAAGGCAGGATATAAATGAATGATAGATAGATAGATAGATAGATAGATAGATAGATAGATAGATAGAATGTTCACCTATAGCTGCTTGTGGGATGGAGGCCTTTGTATAGTCCACTGGCATACACCACTCCTCAAGTGTATGTGTGTGTGTAGCCATCAGCCACTATGATCAATTATTCACATGAAAGAAAAGTCTTTAATGGTTAAAATATCTGCTTCTCTTATTTAATTTAGTCTGCTCTCAGGATGTAGGTAATCAAACAATATGAGATGATTTGGCAGGAATGCAGAGAATGCAAACAGGGGGGAAAGATGGAAACTAGAGAGATGTCTTTGCAGAGAAGGAGCCTCATTGTTGTAACAATGGGGGAGAGGCAAGAACATAAGAAGCTGCTTTTTATCAGTGTCTCTAGCCCAATGTGCTCTGACTTGGCCCAGAAGGATGAGGAGTTTCTCTTCAACTGCGACTCGGTCCTTCCAGACAAAGATGCTAGGGACTGAAAGTCAGAATCTATTTGCAAGGAAAATTATATATCTACACCAATGGTTCTCTATTCAGACGGTCCTCCAAAGAAGCCCAGCCAGAATGGCCAATGGCCAGGGACTCTGGGAGTATAAGCTTAATGACATTTGAAGAAAAACTACTGTCCTAAGCTGGTCTGGCCCAAGAAAGCGTGCAAGATACCTGAACTACAACCGTCAGCCACTGGAATTTTTGAGCTGTGTGCAGGCCACGTCATGTGGTTGCTGAGGCCTACATCCGGGGCAGAAAGCACAGCGTCTCGCCGCCCCTTTCTGCCAATCTGTTCAGCCCCTAAGTTAGTAAGGTATACTATTTCGAAAGTTTTATAAAACCTCACCCTCCAGAGCAGGCATGTTTCAGATCTATCTGGCTGAACCTATGTTAAAAAAGGTGAAGTCTTCCTGAATGTCATTTCAGGAGACAGTTTTCAGTCCTTTCCTACTGGGACATCCAAGGACGCCATGGCCCAATGGCTGATTGAACAAATAAAGATTGTTAGGGAACTTTACCCTCATCATTTGAACTCTTCTTAAAGCCACAGCTAACAGGAACATGTCCAGGATCTGTCTCTTGGGCAACTGATGCAACTCTGCACTCAATACAAAACAGACCAACAGTTCCAGCATTTCTGTGTGTAAAGAGGAGTCATGCTGAGCTGAGTCTTATCTCGCCAAGTACCATGTCTTCATCAGTAGCCAATTTCAGATCTATCATAATAAAAGGAAGCAACACTAAATGGGAACAATGGCCAAGATTCTAAATCAGCTACTTAGTATATTTAACTAGGCAGCATTTCCTGGTCTGATTTACCAGAGATTACTTGCTCCCAAATGACAGGAGGACAGACCCTCATCGGTCTCAGGGACTGTTGCCCAGCAAATCAGAATTGGGTAAGTTGGGTAAATTTACCCAATTCTGATTTGCTGGGCAACAGTCCCTGAGACTGATGAGGGTCTGTCCTCCTGTCATTTGGGAGCAAGTAATCTCTGGTGCAAGGAGGAACTGTGACAGATATCTTGCATTTGACAGTCATACCATAGATCACTCATGGATGTGGCAGAGAGGGGCTGGCAACATCAGTCCTCTACATCCCAATCAACAGCAGGACAGACCCACATCTCTCATAGGGCTGCTGCATGGTAAGTCAGGACTGGGGGCCTTTTATGATCTCTACATATTCCTTACACTATTGAATACATTGGAATCATGAATGCAAATCATGATATGTGTAACTCTAGTTACACATTCATAACTTATGAATTTCAGCCAATCTTTTTATAATTATTTCTTTGCTTACTGTTCTTGGACCAGTCACCAGTCGTGGGCTTGTCTTCTATGATCCGTTTAATCACTAGCCAGGACCACACATTTCACAAACTATTTTTAATTGGTTAATATTTGAAATGGATGCTGCTGATAACTTTCCTTTTAGTACACTACTTATTAAAGCCAGCTCTACTAACTGTAAGAAAGATAGACTTCATGCAATAGCATAAGAACAGCATGTTTATTTTTTTATAATGTGCAGTAAGTAGAAAATCTGCTGAGATATCAATATGTTTTAAGAAGGTTCTTCTCAGCATCACCTCTTTTCAGTACTCTTGTCCAAGGTATTATAAGTTCCAGAAGCAGAAAATTTTCTTCTATTTTGAGGAGACACATTTGCTAATCTGTTTAAAATACAGTGGACCCTTGTTATACGCTGGGGTTTAGTTCCAAGATCCCCCGTGGATAATAAAATCCATGTATGCTCAAGTCCCATTAAATATAATGACACAGCAAAATGGTGTCCCTTATTTTAAAAAATGGAAAATCAAGGTTTGATATTTGAAATTTATATTTTTTTGAACATTTTCAAAGCATGGATCATTGAATCCATGTATAAAAAAATCTGTGCATAAAAAATCAATGTATAAGAAGGGCTGACTGTAATAAAACAGATCTAAAGCCTTCCAGTGCAATCCTAACAAAAAGAAGTTCTGGCTTTAATAGCTTAGAATTAAGCAGAACATTGTTTTTCTGGCTAACTCAAATATCCTCTGACAGATCTAAGCCTCTTCAAGTCACCATTCCACCACAAAGTTAGGCCAGAGTGAAGGTTGGTCCTAAGCAATTTTTAGCATCTTAAGGGCTGGGAGAAATTTTGATTCAATACTGCTTCAGCTGACCTTGAATTGTCTCAGCTGGATTTTTGCCATCTTCACCATTTAGGATTGCACTCTTATTTTGCTTTCTAGTGTCACTATTGCCAAACTTTTCTAAAAGCAATTTAGATGGAAACACTACAATCTATCAGAAGATACACAATGATGATGATGATGATGATGATGTTAGCAGACAAATAACAAAAAAGCCATCCCCATAATCTTGTACTCCAACTTGTGCATAAAGCTCCAAAGTGATTGTCGTTCCCCTTCCATCCCAGTGGATGACCCAGCTTCATATGTCATCCTTTTTTGCAGGTCTGTCCCACATACTAGCTGAAGGGAATGTCAGATGCCCTTACACATAGGTGAGCCCTGTACAGTAATTGTGTCGATGACACTTAGACTGAAAAAAATCATTACAATGAAACAAAATGATTTTGGAAAATAAATATAAAATGATTGTGATTAATGTCTCCCTCTAAAGTAGTCATTTATACTAATTAGCTAGTTGGTTCTTTGTAAGATCTGGTGACATTAACTTTCATGAGTTAGCCTCCTTTTATAAGCCAGGGCTATAAGGTCTTTTTGAAACTCTTCTTCTGAAGCATCTACCAGATGTAGAAGTGTGCATCTCCAAAGAGCAAGAATATAGCAGTAAGGTTATATATTCAGTAAGAATATAGCAGTTGATGTTGGAACATCTTCTGTAGGCCTGGCTCACTAAACATTAGTTTACCTTTCCATGATGACATTACAGCCATTTTCATATCCCTCCTTAAGTGTTTGTGTACCAGATCCTAGGAAGGTACCACCTATGGTAGATTACATTCATGAGCTCTTTTTTCTCCAGCCACTCATGCACTGTGAGCTGTTTGCCAGAAAGAGAAACCCAGAAGCAGTTCACTGTTGTTTTCATCAGACATATCAGGAAAATGACTTATTTAAATAAAATTTTAAAAACCCTTTTTCTGAAACCATTAACCATTATGATTGAATGACCATCTGAATCCAAAAATGTCATTTGCTGGAGCAATCAGTTGGATTTATTTAGAAATATTACCCAATTCATTCTGTAGGCAAGAGGTTTTTTTATTGGATAGATGCTTCTGATGAAGTAGATTGTTGCCTACCATGCCACAAGCTACATGTTTGTCTTTAAGGTCATACTAGGCCATTATTTTAAAGTTCAGAACTCCAAACAATTAAAAAAATAACTGGGAGGAAATAATTTGCTTTTCCATTTTTTCTTCTTCCATGTGGTAACATTTTGGCTTCCTTGGCTTCTTCTACTGCTTCTTGGAGTGAATCAGCATACACAGCTGGAGGGATCTGATGCAACTTATTATTTTGGATCTTGGCAGGTGCAGCTTACTCAAATACTTAGCATTCTCTGCTGAAGTCCAGGTGAGTGTATTGGAGCTCCCTGGGAGAGAACCCCTTCTTCCTCAAGAGACTACAGATCCCAGGAGATGATAGGATGGGGCCATGACAGTTAAAGGGGGATCAAACTACTGTAACTAGTATATAGTGGACCATCAAGAAAAAGGAGGGAGAAAGAGGGGAGAGAAAGGCACAACAAAAATCACATTTGCAACTACACTAGAGATAAAAGAACTCCAGATAACTCACACTTACAAAACAAACCTCCTTCCTTTTAAAAAGGAAAACATGGGATAAGAAAAGACAAGTCTCCATTTTCAACATATTAAAAAAAAAAAAAGAAATGTCATATTACTCAAAAACTGTGCATTCTTTGTTTCTGAGAAATAATTTGGATGATAACTCCTTGCAATCCAAAACCCAGCTTATCTTTGTTTCTTCTTGCTTATCCTAATGCCTTTCTTCAGTATCCCCACCCTTTAGTTACATTAAAGGAATTCATCTCCCCCTGACAGCTTATATCAATGCATTGCTGAGGGGCATTCCAGTATTTTGGTACCAGGTTGATTTTGCTGAGGTGAACAAACGAGCCCAATAATCAGGGACGTAGCTAGGATTTTAGGAAGGGGGAGGGGGGTCCAGACTAAGTGCCACCATTATAATGGGGCTTGGGTGCAGCGGTGCAGCAGCACACACCATTCATTTTTCTAATGGAAGGGGGGGTCCAGACCCCAAGAACCCCCCCTTGGCTGCGTCCCTGCAATAATTTTGCACCCTGTTTGCTGTTATTTGCCTTTAGATGTACTAGTATAATATTTACATTGCATCAAGATGAATCCCTCTCCCTCCACATACTATATGTGCAGTTTTAGAAGTGAACAGATTTAGTTTGCTGTTACCCCATGAGAGCTACCCCTCTGTGTACTGTGTATATATACACATCTTCATAATACACACAGATGCAGCACTGCAGTAGTTTTCTTTTTCCCATGAGGATTTATACCTATAGGTGTTCTGGGCACATAATTTTATGGCAAGACGTGTGTTTGTACCACCGCATTATCTCTCCCAGTGGCTATATCGATGGGAGTTAACAATGTGTATGGAGTAAACAATAGGCTATATAAAGAAAACAGATCAATGAGGAACCAATCAATGACACACAGTTTGATCATGCCACTTGAAATCCATGAGTTTTCATTTGGAGCTCTATCATTCCTTCCTATAAGCCAATTTGATTGGGATGGGGAGCGAGATGAAGATATGACCCCCTCTCACTTTTTGCATAGAATAATTCAGTGGCTTTGCTCAATCATAAAAGGCTATTTTACTATCAAATGACCAGTCTACATTGCCTTTTGAATGTGAAAACATGATGTAGAGAACTGTAAAATATAATCCATTCCTCATTAAATGGTAATGAACAATAGTATGAATAGATTCTGCCATTTTGGAAAATTCAATCATGATAAATTTCCCAGGTTTTATATGCTGGTTCTTTGTGTATTTAAACACAGGCATGCACACACACATGCACACGGTCATCAAAAGCCAAACTCTTTTAATCCGTTTGCTTTCAGATGGAATAATAGGCACTCTTTCAAACACTTCTGAAAGACTATCAAACAGTGGGCTGGCAGTGTTGCCTTATCTCCTTGTGTGCGTCTGTATGTGTTACTTTTTTTCTTTCCATTTACCTTTTCTGGAGCCGGGAACTGCAAATGATTTACTTCCAAAGGGGTTATCAAAGGAACCGTCTGAAAACCATCCTCGTTGGACGGCTGCTGCTTGGTCTTGTCATTCAAATTGCTTCCTAGTTTCACCATCCTTAGACCTCACTTTCAAGACCTAAAAACGTATGGAGACAGCCACTGTTAAAGGGCTGAAAAGAAAGCAGGGTGGGAGTGGAGAAGTCTGGAAATCAAGAAGGATCTGTCACATTGTGATGCTTCAATCAGAGTAGCAGTTCACACACCACTTGGATGTCTCTGCCAGATTACTGGCAGGTGATGCGGGGAGCAGACAGCATTTCACATCATGTAACACTTCTTTTCTGAACCCCATTGAAAAAGAACCTTAACCATGCTTCTTGAGCCACCCTCCAAGAGTGTTGTCTCCCTCCTTTTTAGAGCCACACACAACAATCATTGTTATAAATAAAGATCTGTGCCATCCGGGGGAACCCTGCCTTGCTGCTTTGTTGTGCAGTATGGCAGAAGGGATTGCTTTGGGCCAGGCTTGGTGGGTTTTTGTGTGTGATTCATGTTGTGCAATCTATGTGTGTGTTTAAACCCCAAGTCCTGCATTAATCCCTTAGAGGCTGGCACTTAATTAGGGTCACAAACCCACCCCACCACCAGCAGCAACACAGAGAGGCTGTTATTAAAGAATAAATACTGCTCTGCTTTAGGGGGATATTTGTGTGTGTGAGAGGTTATGTGTGTGTGATATTCATGTTGTGCACTCTGTCTCTGTGTTTTGTTGTTGTTTTAAAAAACCAGTGACTCCACTAACAAATTTAGAGGCTGCCGCTTAATCGGGGTCATTGTTTAACAAACCCACCCACCCTGGGCTTGTTCTTAAGCAACACAAAGAGTCTGTTACTAAAGAACAAATACCACTCTGCTTTAGGATAGTATTCTTGTGTGAGAAAGATTGTGTGTGAGAGAGATTCATGTTGGGCATTCTGTGTGTGTCTGTTTTAAACCCCAAGCCCAGTCCTTAGGGACTGGGGCTTAATAAGGCTCATTCTTTCACAAGAATAAACCCACCCAGGGTTTGCCTTTAAGTGTGATCACGATTCTCAGCACAGAGAATCTGTTAGTAAAGAATAAACCCTGCTCTGCTTTAGGATGCTATTTTTCTGTCTGTGATAGTTTCATGTTGTGCACCCTGTGTGTGTGTGTGTGTGTGTGTGTGTTAAAGCTCAAGTCCTGTATTAACCCCTCTGAGGCTGGCACTTAATAAGGCTCATTCTTTAACAAACCCGCCCAGGGTTTGTCCTTGTTATTATGATTCTCAGTACAGAGAATCTGTTACTAAAGGACAAATACTTCTCTGCTTTAGGGTGGTTTTGTGTGTGAGAGAGAAATGATGTGTGTGTTAGCTTCATGTTGTGCACTCTCTGTGTGTGTGTTTTAAACCCCAAGTCCTGTGTTAACTCCTTAGAGGCTGGTGCACAAACCCACCCACCCTTAATTGTGATTAACAACACAGAGAGCTTGTTACTAAGGACTCGACCCTGCTTTGCTTTAGGATGCTGTTTTCCAAAGGCCACCCTGAGGATGGGCATGCTAAGGGCCCCTTTCCCCTCCTCCTGATCAGCCTGGACCAGTTGCATGGGGCCGGAAGGGGCCACAAATAACCACAATTATTGCACAGCCAGAAAAGAGGAGGCTCCCAGCCCTCCCCAAACCTCCACCCCCAGTGCACTTACTTCAGGCTGGACCAGGGCAGAGAGGCTCCTCTGGGCTTTGCAAAGCAGCAGAGGCTGGGCTTCCTTTTCCTCGGTGGTGCTGAAGGGACAGCGCTTGCCTCTCCTTGCCGGCTCCTTCCAAAGGCGGCTGAGGCTGATGCTGCTGATGCTGCTCAAAGGCTGAGGGAGGGAGAAGCTCCAGTCTGCTGCAGCAGGCAAAGACTCCCAGGCTTCCGAGGGATCTGGCGCCCCCTGCTGTCGCAGAGCGTCCCAGCAAGCAAGGAGGGGGGAAAAGGGGGGAGCCACGTCCTTTAGCCACAGCGCCACCTACAGGCAACTCCCTGAATATCCAGCCAGGCTTCTCTTTTTCATCAGCACCAATAGCAATAGCATAGCATAATAGATGGAAGAGACCACAAGGGCCATCCATCCAACCCCCTGCCATGGAAGAACTCACAATCAAAGCATCCCTGACAGATGGCCATCCAGCCTGTTTAAAGACCTCCAAAGAAGGAGACTCCACCACACTCCGAGGGAATAGCAAGTACATTTTTATACCACTTATCAGTGCACTGAAGCACTCCCTAAGCGGTTTACGATGTATAAGCTAATTGCCCATGACAAGATGGGTACTCATTTTAGCGACCTACGGAAGGATGCCAGGCTGAGTGGACCTTGGAGAACTGCCTGGGATCAAGCTCACAACCTTGTAGCTTTGTCTCCAGCCATTTGTCTTCTAGCCACGTTGGGGTCGCAGAGTGTGTAGAGCTGGAAAGGGCCACAAATAACCACAATTCTTTCCCAACCAGAAGCAATGAAGTTCTCTTAGCCCTGGTCAGATTTGGTCTTTCCTTTTCCAGGACATGCCCTACATTTCAGCTTTCTTTCCAGGAGGGATTCCAAAATGTGTTCCAATTTTGAGCAAGACTAAGAAAAAGCATGGCTTTATATTTATTTGAGTTAGGAGGAACTTCCTGACAGTAAGAGCTATTCGAAAGTAGTAGTGGAGTCTCCTTCTTTGAAGGTTTTTAAACAGAGGCTGGATGGCCATCTGATGCTTTGATTCTGTGTTTCAGAAGGGGGTTGGACCGGATGGCCCTTGTGGTCTCTTCCAACTCTATAATTCTATTAGTGTTTTTAACTGTTATTTTGAAATGGCCTACATTCTTTCTTGAATGATCTCTATTTTGTGGTGCCTTGCCCTCTTTTGTCACTAGGACCTCTGGTCACCCTGTTCCAGTCCCATTCCCTAGCAAGAGGGGGGGGGTGTTTGTGCCTTTAAATTGTCTGTCAATTTATGGTGACCCCATTAATTCCAGGTGGTTTTTCATAGGCAAGGAGTCCTCCAAGATGGTTTAGCCTGTTCCTGCTTCTATATGGGGTTGACTCTGCCTTTTTGGAAATAGGGGGTATTTCCGAGTCTCTTGGGCACATGGGATAGGGGTTCTCATCGCTATGTCAAGCCCAGAGTGACTAGACGTCCACCTTTTCCAGGACCTGTCCTAGACTTCAGCCTTTTGTCTAGGAGGAATTCCAAAATGTCCTCCATTCTGATCATTACTAAGAAGCAGGAATTGTTGCTAGGGTGATGGTGGGATTTCTCCTTGGCAGAAATGAAGTCACTGTTGTATTGGACAGCTATGCTGCCATCATCATGGTGATAATAAGACTTTTCAAGAATGCAGCTTCATTTTACAGGTCTGTGGAGGCATAGAGGGAACTGGGCTATGTAGCTGGTTAAGAGACCAGCAGAACCAAGTATCTTGATCAAAGCTATAGTAAGATATTATGCTGAAATTACAACGCCCACACTGCCTTAAACTCCATACCTAGAAAAAGCTGAGGAGACCTTGCATCGTTAGTTTTGCTTTAACATTAGTGCCTTTTGTGAACATGTCTTCTGGCCATGTTGGGACCACAGGGTAATTATATGTCCTCCTTTTCCAGGTCATGTCCTATATTTCAGCCTTCTCTCCAGGAGGAATTCCAAAATGTCCTCCATTCTGATCATTACTAAGAAGCATGAATTTATATTTATATTAGTGTGTGTCTGTGTCTTTTAAACCCCAAGTACTGTATTAATCCCTTAAGAGGGCAGTGCTTAATAAGGGTCAGTGTTTTACAAAGTCAGCCAGCCACCCAGCCCTTGCTGTTGTTCTTAAGCAACACTAAGAGTCTGTTAGTAAAGAATAAATACGGCTTTGCTTTAAGGTGGTATTTTAACAAACTACCCTGAGCATGGGCATGAAAGACCTCCTTTCTCTCCTCCAAATCAGCCTGTAGCTGTTGCATAAGGCTGGAAAGGGCCACAAATAATCACAATTATTCCCAACCAGAAGAGGAGAAGCCCCCACCCCTCACTCCTTCCCACATTGCCATGATATGTGTTCTGGCTACCTTAGAGGACATATTTCCTGTCTACTGTGGCACCATTTTGCAAATGAGCACATCTTTGATAAATAGGGAAACATGCAGTATCTGATATATGGGGGAATATGCAGAATCAGTTACTAGAGAAAGCCTTATTGCAAAGAAAACCTAAACTGGAATTTTCATTCAAAGACCTAGCTGTGTGAGTCTAGAAAATCACTATACAAAGGGATCTTGCAGCAGATAGAAGTTGGTAGCATAAGTTTGGCATCTGTGGAAGTATACTGATGTCTGCGAAAGCTCATGTTATCAACTTTTATCTTTCAGTTTGTTTCAAAGGTGCTGCAAGATAGATCTCTTTGCATGGGATTTTCATGGGAGCTCTCTGTTCTGGGTGAATTCATGAAATGGTGAAGAATTAACGATTTCTAATTTGCTGGAGCCCAATTTTGAGTGATAAGGAAACTAGACCTCAATTTCAATAACTAAATAGGAGGTGATATCCACTGGAAAACAATCAGTAAATTTTAAGAAATACAGCATGTATTGTGTAAAGAACGTGCCACATGTTTGAGGGTTATGTCTGATTATAATGCCACATATTTTTGAAGAGCCACCAAGCACACTCATAAGGGGAAAGGTCCTGCTGAATTAAGTCTGCCTTACTTCCAAGTAAGCATGTTTAGGATCAGAGTATGATGTGGAGTATGTCTTGCCTGTAAAATAAGATAAGGAGTTCTTTTCAGCCTCTCAGTGGAAAAGTCAATAATGTATCCAGTGCCATAGACATAAAGATGTCAAGGATTATATTTGCTGAGACTTAATCGCTCTTTCCAGCTATTCATCTGTCTTGCTGAACCACATTGCAGCCTAACCCCAAGCATAGCACTGTTTAATCAGTAAATAACACAGCTACCAATGTAGCAGAGCATTTAAGAACTGATCTGTACCTCAGTGTTGATTCCCAGAGGGCAAAAATGTAACAAACAAGGTAGTCCACAGAACATAGAAAAGAAAGAGCAGGTACACTTTTGCAAGGCAGGTTTGCACTATAGTGATTCAAGAAAAGGGCATCTTAAGACTTCAGTTTGAAAACCTTGTTTGCTTTCCTCTATTTGGGGCCTCTTCAGTGGCATGACACCTTTTCAGAATAGCAAAGATTTCTTTAAAGTATAAATCTTTAAATGGTATATCCAGTAATGCAAAGCAGATGCAGGTATTCTCAAATGAAACAGGCATGGTTCCCCACCCCCATCTCTTTTCTCTCCCAGAAACTGAGATTCCTTGCAGTTTGTCAGCTAATCTCTGTCAGGATTTACCTTGGGTCACTTTCTAGTTACCTAGGTTTCTAACTTGTAAATACCAATATTTTTCCAGACAGTCAAATTAATGTCAACACTCTCCCTTAAGTATCCTTAAGGACTGCAATTTCAGGAAATTAATAATAGGAGATTAAACTTGCAGCCTTATAGCCTTCTAGACTGTTTATTTGTCTTCAAAGCATTACTATGCATGTCTACATTTCTTGGAAGGATCATTCATCATGCAGACATTACTTTGTCTAGGTACATTGCTTCTATATATATATTAGCAAAGTATCAGTTATAACACAGACATTTCCAGTCTAGGACTATATCTATTTACATCACCATGGCATCCTGCTTAGATAGGAATGACATGGTATTTTGGAAAAGTATGCATATTATTTCTTATAAAGAAACATCTCTGAAACTTTTAAGGCAGAACGTATGTGTAGTTCCTTACAATGGTATGGGTGCAGCTTCTTACACAATCTTAAACTTGTATTAATCTGTTGAGGAAACATACAAAAGTCTAACAGGCTTCTGTGGAGGACATTATACAGCTCACACAGGTATTCTCAATGTATTTCATTAATTCAGCAAAGCTACTGTTAAGAATTAAAGCCCTATCTGTTCTACTAATATTCTTAAACAAAATACAAAACAGAATAGAATAGAATTAAAATACAAAACAAACAAAAATCTTACCTATTCTGGGGGTTGCAGTCAGCCAAACAGCCTTGTGTCTTCTGGCTCAATCACAAGACAACTGCCCCCATTTTGCTGATATTTCTCTTGTTTGTAGAGCTCACAAAGCTTTGTTGATATCATCTCAAGAGTTTATCACACAGGAAGAATTTCTCTTAATTTTGAATGAAAAGAAAGTGGGGCCAGAACACATTCACGTGAATTTGCTAGTTCAGCGACGTTACGTGAATTCAAATTGCGTTCGAACTGACTTCCCATTGCCCGAAAATAGCTTCTCATTACCTGAAATTGCGTGTGATCAGCTCTCACGCAATAATGTGAAACCCCATGATTGCGTTCGGACTGACTTCCCACTGCCTGAAATTGCATGTGGTAGTCTATCACACAATAACGTTAAACCCCATGATTGCATTCGGATTGCCATTGGATTATACTTCCATTTCCCTTGTCTGATAACATCCTCAACCTTGAAAGGGAAAATATCAGGACCATTGACTCACACGTTTTGGCTCTCTGTCTTTAAGCATGACTAAGAGCTCTTTTGGTTCTTTTCTTCTTTTGCTGGGTTCTTCTATTGGGCTTCTGTTGACTTCATTACTCTCTGGATATAGTTATGTCAGCTAAAGCTCTCAGCTCTCTTCGCTGGATGGCAGTTGTTCAGTGCACCCATTTGGATGTTCCGCTGTTCTTTTCCCATCATAGGACCTATCAAACTTAGACTGCATTATTTCTTAACCATTATAAACATTCATATTAACACTGTTCTATTTTTCACTTCAGGTTTTGAAATTGGCAAAAAATCTACATAGAATCTATCATCCAGCCTATAACATAATCATAGAAATATAGAGTTGGGGACATTCAGTCCAATGCCCTGCCATGCAGGACCCCCCCACCCCCCCCCACCCCCGCCAAACTGATGGCCATCCTGCCTCTCTTTTCCTGTAGCTTGCATCCATTGCTCTGGGTCCTATTCTCTGAAGCAGCAGAAAACAAGCTTGCTCCCTCCTCAATATGACAGCCCTTCAAATATTTAAACAGGGCTATCATATCACCTCTTAACCTTCACTTCTCCAGGCTAAACATCCCCAGTTCCCTAAGTCATTCCTCATAGGGTATGGTTTCCAGACCCTTCACCATTTTAGTTGCCCTCCTTTGGACACACTCCAGTTTCTCAATGTCCTTTTTGATTTGTGGTGCCCATAACTGGACACAATATTCCAGGTGGGGCCTGAGCAAAGCAGAATATAGTGGCACTATTACTTCTTTTGATCTAGACCAGGGGTAGGCAACCCTTTTGAGCCGGGGGCCGGGTAGCTGTCCCTCAGACAACTGGGGGGCCGAAGCCAAAAAATAAATAATTAAATATTTTTTTAAAAAATTTAAATAAATAAATAAACCAGGACAAATGTAGGACAAAATTTTCAAATGGAGGGCACTTTTAAAATAAAAAATGGAGGACACGTGAAAAAAATTGCTGATTTTTTTAAAAATGTTAAGATAAATGCATGTTTCTGAGGCTTCTATAGACAATCGCCCCCAAAGCCCCCAGCGGCAATTGGCAGCAGGACCGGGCTGGGGCCAGTCCCAAGGCCTCGCCGGGCCACATCCTACCCACAGGCCGCAGGTTGCCTACCCCTGATCTATACACTATACTTCTATTGATGCAGCCTAAAATTGCATTGGCCTTTTTGGCTGCTGCATCACACTGTTGACTCATGTTCAAATTGTGGTCTACCTGGACTCCTAGATCCCTTTCACATGTAGTCTCGTTCAGACAGGTGTCCCTACATGGCCTGGGTCCAGTCTATTTGAAGGAATGCCTCCTCCCATACAATCCTTCTCGTACACTCTGATCCTCCAGGAAAAACATTTTACAATTTAGAAAGACCAGACTGGCGGTGATCTCCCGGAGGTCCTTCCCTGTCACTGCTCCAAAAACGTGGAATGACCTGCCAGAAGAGATTCACCAATTATCCTCGCTTGAGACTTTCAAAAAGGCAACAAAAACCTTTCTCTTCCAGCAGGCCTTCCCCGATTGATAATGTCCAGAACGAACTGAATCCCCGTCCTTTTATTATTTTTCTTATGTGTGGTTTGTCTAGTAACTTTGTCATATTGTTATGTATTTTTAATAATGTTTTATTGTTTAATTTTATACTTGGGAGGGAGGGTTGGGCTGGGGTCTTGTTGGGCTTGTTGTTTTTACTGTTGTATATTTTATAAACTTTGCTGTAACCAGTCTCGATCCTTAAAACGGAAGAGGCGGGATACAAAAAAATATTTTTATTATTATTATTATTATTATCCTATATCTGTGCATTTTATTTTTCTGCCCTAAGTGCAGTACCTTACATTTCTCCATATTGAATTTTATTTTTTTAGCTTTGGCCCAGCTTTCTAGTCTATTCAGGTCATTTTGAATTTTGATCCTGTCCTCTGGAGTATTAGCTATTCCTCCTAATTTGGTGTCAACTGCAAATTTGATAAGTATGCTCCCAATTCTGTCATCCAGGTCACTGATAAAGATGTTGAATAGCACTGGGCCCAGGACAGAGCCCTGTGGGACCCCACTGGCCACTTGTCTCCAAGATGAAACAGAACCCTTTGGGTTCGGCCGGTCAACTAGTTACAAATCCATGTAACAGTTACCTTGTCTAGCCCACATTTTACAAGCTTGTTTGTAAGAATGTCATGGGAAACCTTGTCAAATGCCTTACTGAAATCAAGATATTCTATATCCACAGCATTCCCTTCATCTACTAAGCTGGTAATTTTATCAAAGAAAGAGATAAGATATATCTGGCATGACTTGTTTCTCTGAAACCCATGCTGACTTTTTGTGATTATGGAATTGTCACCTAGATGTTCACAGACTCTCTGTTTAATGATCTGCTCTAGAATCTTTCCTGGTATTGATGTGAGAGTAACAGAATGATAATTGTTGGGATCCTCTTTTTTCCCCCTTTTTGAAGCTGGGAACAACGTTTGCCCTCCTCCAGTCTGTTGGGACTTCTCCTGTTCTCCAGGAGTTCTTGAAGATTATTGTCAATGGCTCCGATATTACATTTGCCAGTTCTTTTAATACCCTTGGATGTAGTTCATCTGGTCCTGAAGACTTATATTCATTTAGATTAA
>NC_056523.1:109229199-109234353 GCF_019175285.1 Sceloporus undulatus
TTATCATAAGTATGAAGGACGGTGATGATTATGAACAGAATTTTAATGATCCTAGAATCCTGGTGGGATGTTCCAGGGGCAATGAAGTGAAAGGTCATTCTATATGAGTCTCCCAGATCAATGACTACTATGGTAATGAAACTGAAATAACTGCAAGCTTCTTAGGCAACTGAATGCCATATTAATAAAGTGAAAACCTGGCCCAGGCTCTCTTTGGCTTATTTTGCTTTACAAGCTAAAGAAGTCTTCATTCCCTAGCTGCATGGCTACAACATTATGCCTTATGCTGCATTCTGCCTGTTTCACATAATACTGCAATAGTATCTGCTGTATGTTCCAGTAAAAAGGTGTATTAATGTGTGAAAGAAATTAAAGTAACAATATACAGAAACCCTGAATGCTAGGAAATTACAAATTTGGAACAGATGCTATGAATGAATGCTTTAATCTTCCCCACCTAAAATTACAAGGAAAAGGAATATCAAAGATCTTCCCAAACCTTCAACCTACAATTTAATTGCTGGTTCTATTCTATTTAATGTCCTGTGTTGAGATATTTAGCTTCTCTAAATATCTCAAGAGAGCTATGGTGCCACAACCAACTTCAAATCACAGGGTTCCATAGGATGGAGCCATGACAGATAAAGCAGTGTCAAATTGCATTATTATTGCACTGCAGATGCAGCCTTAGTCTGATATTTCTAGGAATCACTTGACCTCTTCTCCTTACTTCCCTTTTGATCTTTCAGTGCTCTAGAACTAAAACTAATTTAGGCCCTGTGCATACCATCCATTATGGCCAGCTTGGGGGCGGAGTCAGGGCATGGTGTCCATATGACGCATGCTCCGACACCACCCCCATGGTGGCTTGACACCATGCGCCACACCACATGGCACGTGGCACCATGGCGCTCCTCTGGCACTATGTTTAGATAATGCAGCACCAAAGGAGTGCTTTAAAGCCACAGCGCAGTGGCTACGGTGCCCTTTCCAGGGTGCAAAAAGGAGCCACTTTTTTCTGCTCCTTTTTGTGCCATGGAAAGGCCAGATTGGGGATGTGGCATGTGGTTGCCACGGCTCTAATATTGTGAAGATGGAGGTGGCTGTAGGCCACCCCTTAGTTCTCTTCTCTTAGTCCTATTCTAGATTATTTTATTTTAGCCTAGCTTCTTTATAGAGCTTTCCTATCCCTAATAGTGTTGATATAGTAAAAGTTTGTTTTATTTCCTGTAGCCATTGATGTCATTGCTTTTCAATCACATTAGCTAGCTGCTGCATGTATGCACCTTCTATCATCCTAAAACCCCTCTCAGACATTTGACAGGACCTCTATGCATTCTCTCACACACCACCCTTATTTATTTTAATTTATTAATATAATTATTTTTATTTGTAGATATTCAGGTGGAAGGTCCATAAATTTACAGAAAGAGCTTACATTCACAATCTTCTTCTTTTTTCTTTAATAAGTTATGAAAATGTTATGGCCTTCCATAATATACCATCTAAGTTATTAACATTTTGATGACACTTCAATCCTGCGTTTATATCCCCTCCACTTAGGCATTTCAAAACAGCCTTACTGGGGTTTCATGAGTCTCACAGCACTTCATAGTACATTAAGGTCACTTCCAAATTTGGCAGCAAATTTGAAGTTCAGCTCCAGATGAGTACTGTGCTGGATTGGGCCTGAGATCCAAAGAGTTCTGGCACAGACACAGAGAAGGCTTCTGGAAGCATCTGCTGTTGATCCCCATGGTTAAAGTAGGCCTGAACTAATATTGTGCAATGATATAAGAATGGTCAAAACAAAAGCCAGATTCTAAATCATCTGGGTTTCTTCTGCTCTAGTCAATTAACAAATCATTCTTCAAACCCCTAGGGAAATTGCACTGACTATTGTGTGACACCTCTTATATATCTTCATAAGTGGAGAGTGACTAATGAAAGTTATCAAACCATCTCCTGTATTGCTATGTACTGTATATGCATTATCCTACTTGAGAGTATGTATTTTCCCTGGAAAATGATTAACCATCCATTAAGAACCCAAGCCCTCCCTCCAGTCCATCTGCCTTGGTCCAGGCCTTGGAGGTAGAGAGGAACTGCTGGACCTCTTACCCTTTCTCTCCATCACTCTCTTCTCCTTCTGTGTCATGTCTTTTTAGATTGTAAGCCCGAGGGCAGGGATCCGTCTAACTAAAAAGATTGCATGTACAGTGCTGTGTAAATTTACAGTGCTTCATAAATAAAGGTTAATAATAAAATAATAATAATAATAATAATAATAATAATAATAATAATAAATTCACAGAGGATTATTTGGTCTAAATCCCATTGCTAACCCCAACCAAGTAAAGCCATTGAAGCAATGGGGATTACATACATGTACTGTAATCTTAATCTTAATTTCCCATTCCACAGATGAATCAATGAGTCTACTCTAGTGGGCAGTAGCAATATAATTTAGGTCAGAGCTACACACTCTCAACCCTTTCGGATTTCATCAGCGGTATGCATTCCCCAAACTCTGTTCTTTTTCTCTCTTGAACATTTTGATTGCAAAATTGAGCAGACATACTTCCCTTTGCTGCTGAAAGATGCTCTTTCTAAACTAAGCTAAGATAATAGCTTTCCATGTCAGGGAAAGATTACTAATGCCTGCTGCATCCTCACCAAGCAACACCATTTATTTCAACCTAATTTATGCGTACATGTATCCCTCAGCCTATATTCGGTTGATGAAGCCTCTTGTTTTCTTTTCACCAGTACAGTGGGCCCTTGGTATCTGCTGAGGTTTGGTTCCAGGACCTCCCATGGATCCCAAAATCTGTGGATACTCAAATCCCATTAAATACAATGACATTGTAAAATGGTGCACTTTATATAAAATGTCACAATCAAGGTTTACTTTTTGGAATTTATAATTTTTGCAATATTTTCAATCCATGGATGGTTGAATCCATGGATAAGAAGAGCCAACTGTATTATCTGGAAGAATGTGAAGTTCTCGGTGAAAAGTCTACTTCTGGAGGATCTTCATGGTCCTTTTTGAAAGTCTGTTTTCACATTCAGTTTATTCAGCAGAATCTGTCAATATTTATTCTTAACTGTCTTTCTGTCTCATTGGACATACCATGTGGATTACACATCACTATAATATATTTGTAAAAAGCATCTGGAAATAGACAAAAACATTAAGGGCAGCCCCACATAGAGTGCATTATAGCAATCTAGTCTTAGAAATCCTTCTTATCAGTCTGTTGTCTTGATCAGAGGCATATACTGCTCAGAGGTGGACACAGCCAAGAGTGCCTATGTGTTTTATTTTAGAGAGGAGACCTCTGTCCGAAGGGTATTACTACTACTATTACTACCGTTACCACCATGTATGCAAGATTAATATGTAGTAGGGATGGAAAGAAAATTCAAAATATTTGGCAAATGATCAAAAACATGTTTTGTATGTGCCTCTGTGTCTCATCTCAGGAAGGCAACTCAGAAGAATACCATGGTTCATGGTATCAAAAGCTGTCCAGAGGTCCAGCAGAACCACCAGCGACATATCCCAGCTCTCCAGTTCCTGATGTAAACCATTCACCAAGTTGACCAAAGCTGTCTCTCTCTCACATGACCACATCTGAAAACAGATTGAAATGGATCTAGATAATCCATCTCACCCAGAAATCATTGAAAATGGGCCAGCATCACACCTCATTCCCAGGACCTATGTTTAGACTATGACACAGACAGTGAAGCAGAAATACAGGGTGTCATGCCTAATTCGCAGGGCCCAGGTTTGGACTATGACACAGACAGAGAAACAGGAGGAGAGGGGTGTGTGCCAGTACTTTTGACAGATAATGATATTTCCCAGCAGCCATGTGAAGACATGATATGAGCTCAACAGTACTTATCACAACCAAACACAGGTGAGAAAGGGAGGGACTGCAATGCTCAAAGAGTTTAAACAGGAAACACTAATTAATCAGGCAACAGCTACGGGAGGCTGCCAGGCCATAAATATTCCAGCAACCCCCTTGGGAGGTCATGGTTGACAATCAACCCCTTCCGAGATGCAAAAAGAAGCCCCTTTTTGCAGCCTCCATCCGGGACAAAAAGGGCCATTCTGTATAGCTCCTTAGTCTCTTGATTCCAGGCTCATGTTTCAGAGGCGGGTTATAGACCGCCCATTTGGGGCGGTCTGCACCCGCCCCTTTCCCCAGTGTCTTGAGGCCTCAGTGTGAAGAGCGGCAGCTGCTGAGGCCGCGATCCGCCGCTTTTCAGGCTGCGGGGAAGCAGCAAAATGCCGCTTCCCCGCAGCCTGAAAAGGGGTGTCCCTGGGGCTTCAAGCCCCAAGGACACTCTGCGGCGGTGGGGAGAAGGAGAAAGGGGCCGCTTGGCTCCTTTCTCTTTTAGTCCGCTGGGCGCAGCCGTCTGAAGGCTGCGCCCAGCGGACTAAACCAGGAAGGAGCTCCGAAATGGAGCTCCTTCCTGCTCCGTGTTCAGGGCGCACTAAGTGCCCTGGCGCGGAGCAAGGACGTCACGTCCGAGCCGCCCCGTCTAGAGGCGGCGCGGCCGTGACGTCCTCACGGCGGCGGTTGTATGGAAGGGCCGCCGCCGTTTAGTGTGTGACGAGCACGCACTAGGGTTAGGGCGGTGTGGAAGCACCACCCTTTTGTAACCCTAGTGCGTGCTCGTCACGCACTAAAGGGCCAGTCTGTAACCGGCCAAAAGAACCTTGGATGCTGCATCATAAGCTGACCACACTACTGGACACTCCCTTGGATTAATGCCTTGGATTTATTGCAGTACCCTACTCACCCAGACTGCCTGGTCTCTGAGAACTGTAACTGGCTGGTAACTGCCCTGGTGGTGCAGTGGTTAAATGCCTGTACTTCAGCCACTCACTCAAAACCACAAGGTTGCGAGTTCAAGACCAGAAAAAGGGCTCAAGCTTGACTCAGGCTTGCATCCTTCCGAGGTTGCTAAAATGAGTACCCAGATTGTTGGGGCAAATTAGCTTACAGTTGTAAACCACTTAGACACTGCTTAGGCGATATAAAGTGGTATATAAATGAAGCTTGTTTGTAAGTGCCTATACATGACTGGGACTGCTTTTATCTCATCTCAGACAGATTTGACTTGACACTT
>NC_056523.1:109234453-109255912 GCF_019175285.1 Sceloporus undulatus
AACTCCCATAATAATAATACTTTATTTTTAAAATAATAATAAGTTATTTTAAAATAATAATAGTAATAATAATTTAAGTTATTAGTTTGCTGAGGCACCAGAGCTCTCTGGCAGAGAAGGCTCAATGTCTCAGGACACTGCAGTTCCCAGAATTCCATAGCACTGAGCCAGGATAGTTAAACTGCAGTTAAACTGGATTATTTCCCCAGTGTGGATGCAACCTAAGAGAAGGCAACTGCTACAAAGGGACACACACAGATGCACACATCACTACCACCACCAACAAAGATTTGTAGTTTGGTGAGAAAACAGAGCCCTCTGTCAGGAGGATAGATGTAGATGAGGATGAAATGGATGGGGGCTCTGACACAGAGGATCCCTTTGGGGATATGTGTGTGTGTGTGTGTGTGTGTGTGTGCGAGAGAGAGAGAGAGAGAGAGAGGCAGGCAGGCAGGGAGGGAGGCAGGGAGGGAGCGCTCGCTGGGCAGGCTGCTCCGCAAGAAGTTGCAGCAAGGAAGGAGAGGGAAGCAGAGACAGAGCTCCAATGGAGCCCCTATTGCCCTGAAACTGGAAGGAAATGGGGCAAATTGCAGCAGGGCATCATGGGAGATTTGCAACCCGGGGGTCTTGCGATGGTGTTCAGGAGCACTGGCAGATTGGAATTCCACACCAGACCAATCTGCAATGAGTTCGAACTGACCATCAATGCGAATCCCGTCAATCCACTTACTTAGTGCACTCGTGAAAATGAGGAGCCAGGAAAGATTCAGTTCGGAAGCCTTGCGGAAGGAGGACACAAGTGGCTCCCATTACCAGGTGTGAAAATATATGAATGTTCTAACGTGAATCCGCATCACTCAGTTCGCACTGACCCTAGTTCTGAGCTCAAAAAACCCAGTGTGATAAGGTCCCTAGACTGCCCTAAATGTAGAAGTAGTAGTGACAGTAAAACTAACAACAATGTAAAGCCAAAAAACTTTTAAAAAACCGTTTAAATAGGCTGTTAGCCTCATGACCTGTTTAAAAGGTTAATCATACCTCAGGCAGGTTTCTAGGTGAAGTAAATCACCTCTGCTTTTTGGTGTTGTTGTTTTGCCAGGAAAGGGGTGGGTGTCTTGAAGTTGAGGGGCTGGTGGCACTGAGGGCTGCACCAGTTCTGCTCTTTAACATGAAATTAGATGTGGCACTGATTGCATTACACTGAGATCTTAATAAGGCTGCTGTCCCCCAGTCTGTCAGCTGGCTGCCAATGGACTGACCCATGTGATGGAAATGCTCCTCTACTAGTCAAGAAGAGGCCTGTCAGTGGTGTATTTCTTATGCTCAGAGAGGAGTTCTCAGGAGTCGCTGCTACATCTGTGGAAAGCTCTGTCAGTGCTAGTATTGCTGGCAATGTTTTATGATGGGGGGGGGGGGGCTCAAAAAGAAGCAGATTGGAGATAGATCACTTGAATCTGCTACACCCCTTGTTTTCCTGATCTCATACACCTTCCCCAGAAAGGGAAGGGGCAGAGTTCACCTGACCCTTCGGCTTCTGCCATGGAATTCCTCCCTTCAAAATCACCCTTGGTCCTTGGTTAACTCTGCCCTTCAATTTAGCAGTACAGCAAATAAAAGCAGTTATCTGTAAGTATTCATATAAAATGTACTGTTAGCCACTGACCTTTTGTTTTGTATGTGCAGCAAGTTATGTTCTCAAAAATATGAGCTACTTTCATATTTCATTTCATTTCTGTTATGCACCTTCTAGTCAATTCTGACTTATCACAAACCTATTATAGGAATTTCTAAGCAAGATTTCACAGAATCATAGAACCACAGAGTTGGGAGGAGCTTCATGGGCCATAAAGCCCAATCCCCTGCTCAGTGAAGGATCTCTAGCTAAAGAATCCCTGGCAGCTAGCATCCAAGACTCTTTCTAAAGAGGTCCAAAGAAGGAGAGCCTGCCACCTCTCTACACACTTTTACTGTCAAGAAATTCATTCTAATCAGAGGAGTTTTGCCTTCCACTTAGCCTAAGACAATGTAACTTGTCCAAGGTCTTCCAGTGGGTTTACAAGGATGAGCAGGGATTTGAACCATGGCCTTCTAGAGTCCTAACCCAATACTCAAACCATTACATTACACTGGTTATCAGTTCCATTTTCATAAACTTCTGTTTGGCTTTGAGCTGTGAGCAGTGATGCCTAGTTATAAATAATCCAATGGTAAATCAGCTACCACTTTGGAAAAAAAAACAACCCTGTAAGCAAAACACATCTTCAGCAACTACTGTTGTTGTTTGTTAATCCTTGAATTGCAGAATTTCAGTTTGCTTGTATTTATTTCCATATATATATATATATATATATGATCAAATCAGTGATAATATAAAAAAGCACAGACCTTTATGTTACAAAAACAAAAACAACAATAATTTTGCAAATATTAACCATAGGCTTTCCTCTAAAAGGTAGCCTTCCTCAACATGGCTCCTTTTGGATGTGCTGAATTGCAGCTCCAGTCTTTCCAGCCAGTACCAGCCACACAGTTTGGGAATTATGCAATTTATAGTCCAACACATCTGGAGATGTACATGTTAGGTGAAGGCAATAAAAAAGTTAGAATTTTTGAGTGCTGAAGAATGGCTTACACAGAGGTCTTGACCATTTGAGATTGACAGTACCATTTTGATCATAAGAATTGTGGATGTATAGCTTAAACAGCCATACAAGTATGTGAGCAGCAGCAAGGCTGAGAGGAGCCCTGTGTGACATTGGGAGCAACTCTTACCATGCAACCTATTGAGTACACTCCTCTATTGAGTACACTTTGCCTTCTTTGTAATAGTAAGGCAGGCAGGCAGGCAGGCAAACGTTCTGCTTGTGCCAGTCAGTGGCAGGGTCTGGCTCTATGTCAATAGTGTGGTGACTCTGAGTTTCAGTCTAAATTTTACAGGCACCATCCACAGTGCTGAATATGTTTTGGAGCAAGGGTCAGCACCTTGGATAGATCCTTTCAAAATTCAGATTAAATCCTTCATCGAACTCACTGGCATGGAATCCACTCACTGTGACTAGTGGTAGTTACATCATACTGAGCCTCACCATGCTCTTATACTGTACAATATAATGTAGATAAGGTTCAAAGGCAAAATCCCTTTAGAGGGTACCTAGAAACAATGCAGTTTGACACAACTTTAACTCCCAGGGCTCCATCCTACAGAATCCTGGGATTGGTAGTTTTGTAAAGCACCAGCATGCTTTGGCAGAGAAGGCTAAAGACACCAACAACGAGCAGCAGGCTTACACTTAGACAGTCTGAACACAAGGGGACAACAAGAGATCTGTGTAACTACTAAACTTCTTCTATTTACAAGATATATATTTCAGCTGTTGCAAACAAGCCTTAAACATAAAATCTTTTATCCATCCCATATCAAAGGAATGTTATGAATTAAATTCATTTACTAATTTTAACTCCCTAAATGTCATTTATGTGATTTTATGCCCTTGTCAGAAGATATATGTAGGACAAACTTCAAGACCTCTAAGAATTAGAATATCTGAACATAAAAGTACCATCCAAAATAAAAGTTTAGATACCTCATTTGTCACACACTGCTCACAATTACATCACTCTCCAGAATCCTTAAAATTCTTTGCAATTGAGCAAGTCAAGTTTGGTACTTTTTATAGTGGTAACAAACACACTAAACTCCTACAAAGAGAATCATTTTGGATTTATAAGTTGTCAACAAACATACCCAAGGGTCTAAATGATCGGTTGGATTTAAGTTCTTTTTTTATGAAATTGTATATATTGGTTAATAATGTACACATCAGAGACAGATATGGATATGGGAAGGAGGCCAGGCAGATTATATAGAACTATATTGTGCTTATAACGGATTTAGAATGAGTCAGAGTTGTTAGGTACCTTTCAATTATTATAAGTGTTATAGTGCATTCAGCTATGGTCTGGGCTTACTTTGTGGGATATATAGGATAGTATGTCTCTAGAGGATATACCTTTAAGAGAATTCAATGCATCATGCTATCACCTGCAGCCTATTGCTGAGGTAGAGTATATTATGACTTACTATTCCTGTGAACTTGTACCAGCATTCTTCTTATCAGTCAAGTCAAGCTGTTCAATGTCGTAGGTAAGAGATAATGATTTAACTTTGTAAATTTGTCAATTGTATTCTATTGTGTATTATGTTATTGATGGTAATCACTGTATCATTTATTGTCAACCTTGTGCATTTAGCAGTATGGAACACATAATGTACAATATTAATCCGGTTATGAAATTAATATGCTGATGAAGACCTTGGTGAGTTGAAACGGCCACACAGGACTCCGGAGGTAGCCGTCCCGTCTGAATTCAACCCATAAAGGACCCTACTACCAGCTAATATTATCAGTTCCAACTTCAGGTTCATTTGCTTCAAGCATCATCTATTATTATTGCTGTCTAGATTTTGAACTTTAATATCAGCAGTAGAACCATTTTCACTGCTTAAATTAGCAACATTGTTCACATGCGTTATCACTCCACTTTCTGATGCGTTATTGGCAATTGTTGATGTCTTTATAATATGTACCTATATAGATATCTTGTAAATAGAAGAAGTTTATAGTTACACAGATCCTTGTTTGTCCCCTTGTGTTCAGAGAAGGCTAAGACCTTGTAAAACTACACACCCCAGGATGCCACAGAATGGAGCTACAGCACTTTAAGTGATGTCAAACTGCATTATTTCTACAGTGTAGGTACATCCTAAGTCACTTAATGAGTGAGCCTTAAGCATGCAGTGAAATGTCTCTTCGAATCCATCATTCTTTAAAAGACTTAACTCTGGTCACAATTTGATCCACTGTTTATAGTGAAACAACACAAGCCACACAAATGACATTAATGGTTTTGCAGTGAGGACACATTGGCCATATCTGGTCATATGGAAAGCAGAATGATCTGCTGGCAAAGACAGCATACCAGATGCTTAGTGAGCAAGTGAAAAGAAAATTCTTTCCAATCAACACTGATGCCTTATGATTTATTACAATTTAGTGAATAAATGGCATTCCAAGGCTGGACGGACATGTCAAATAGATGGTGAGGAAGTAGGATATGCTCCGTACACAGAACATTATGCATGGCTAGCCAGTGGGAGATTCTGAAAAAGAAGGTCTGTACTGCTGCCAAGAGTGCCTTAATTTTACAGCAGCCTCTCTTCTCGCTCTGTCAGTAGCCAGCAGGGAGTCAGTGAATGATATAATAATAAATTCAATTTGAATTCCCCTCCACATATGCCTGAAAACTATCTAGATTCAGCACCTATCCAAAAGTAGAGCTTCATAATTGAGATGAAATACTCTTGTGCTTCCCCTCAAGAATGAACATCTTCATGTGCCCTTGCTGGAAATTGCTTTCCAAGGCAGGTTGTCACATGTTCACCACCAACACCACCACTACCTAAAAAAATCCCAGAAAAACGCTACACCTTGCAAAGAGCAGAGTTTAGAAACAAGACCTGCTGCCTATATGATGCTGAATTGAGCAGAGCCTTCAGGTCTGTGGAGAAGGGCAGAAATAAACCTGTTAATGGAAGTATTCCTTAGATTATGAAATGCAATAGAGTTCGTGCCAGATCTTTTCCTTGATCCAAGCTTGGTTTGTTCAAATGTCCTGGACCAAGTACAGATTATGTCCTAGGTTTTCTAGTGGGTGTTTGGGAAGACTAGGATAATTGCCTGTGGACAGAATCATAGAATCACAGAGTGATATAATAACAGAATTGGAAGACACTGCAAGGGCAATTTGGTCTTGCCATGCAGAAATACACAACTAAAGCACTCTTGAGAGATGGCCATCCAACCTCTGTATAAAGACCTTCAAAAAAGAAGACAGCATTAACCTCTAAGGCAGGCACTATAAAACCTGTGCCCCTTAAATATCTGGTGAATTTACATTCTTGTTTTCAAGACCTCCAGCTGGTTATATAAAACACTCTGAGAGCAGTTCAAGCTCATTGCAGCTTTTGAATTCAGCCAAGTCACATTGTTTGCTAAGGAGTTATCACACATTTCATATTTTAAACATTGACAGGCCATTGAAGAAGATGTAGGTCGAAATGCTTCTGGCCTTTTGTTTTAGAAATAGTATTGTTTATAATTGCCAAAAGAAAAATATAGAGGGGGCTTTTCTTCACCCTTTCTGTGGTTTTATTGGCTTTTTACCAGAGTTTAGTTTCTCTGGATTTGTATTTTGGATATTTTATTCACCCTTAACATTTTAGATCTTCCAGTGGGGTAATTTAGCCTTTTAGATATTACATTTTTTTTCGCTCCAGGGTGCTGTTATTCTTTTTTAGTTTTTTGCCAGAACCCTTTGGTTGCTTTGTTTGTATACTTATATTTCACACATAAGATTGTGGTGGTGGTGGTGGTGGTGTGTGTTGGTCATTTTTTTTTTTTCTGTTTTGCTTGGGTCTGGCAAGTTCTAGAAACAGGATTCAAAGAATAAACCCACTTTCCTCCTGCTGCCCTGAATTTCTGAGGAATAAGCAAAGGCATGATGTGATGCAATTCTGCTCTGCCATTTCGCACTCTGTAAAATTCTAATTCCTTCATGAAAGGTGCTGTAATAAACACATAAGCTGAAATAAGAGCAAAAGTATTCAGGATAACACCAAAGGCAATCTTCCATGCTATGTGACAAGGCTTTAGAAAGCTTGTTTAGCAATGCTGGTACAATATAGTCTTTCCGAAATTTGGGGACATGCGACACATTTGCAATAGGCTCTTGCATTCAGAGGGAAGGCCAAGTTAGCAATAAATGAAAATTGGTGGGATACTGACACTGCACACTTAGTTGCCTCACCTATTGCTGTTGCTATGGGATATGCTGACCTGCTGAGTAGTTCAGCCACTACCCAGCAAGACATGCTTGTCTGATATGACAGTAAGCATCCAAGCCAGCATAACACAAGTCTTTTGAGATACTGACTCCACTCTTAGACCTCCCAGATTCTCTGCTACCTCTTCCTCTCTTCTGTTATATTATTACAGATATTGCCAAGATGTTTTAGGGAGATTCTGCAGTGAAGGCTAAAATGTTTTTATTCAGACAGGCTTTTAAAACAGAAAGTCTTTAAATAATAATCTCGGGTATGGTACTGTTTTAAAGCGTATTGTTTTAAACACCTTTCTCTTTTTAAATTTTATTTTATTCTTTTAGCAAATTATCTGTTTTAATGTTGTAACAATGTAATTCTTTGTTAATGTATCACTTTTATATGTTTTTAATTGTACTGTTATTTTAAATTTTAAGCTGCTCTGAGTCCCAGTTTTGGGGGGAAAGTGGGGTACAAATGAGGAGGAGGAGGAGGCAGAAACAGCCTTTTCATGTGCCTGGTTGACTCATAAGTGTCTCTCTCTCTCTCTCTCTCTCTCTCTATATATATATATATATATATGTGTGTGTGTGTGTGTGTGTGTGTGTATATGTTGCTTTTCCAAAGTTGCATGAAGCAATGAACAAAGCAGAAAAAGATCGTTGCACATATGTGGAATGGGAATTTCTTTCCTTCCATTTTCTACTGCAGATGCACCCTCTCTCATTAGAAATTTTCTGCTTTGGGTTGCTGGACTCCTGAAAATATCATGCCATGCCCTTGAATTGTCATGATTTGGAAGGGGCAGTCCTGATTAATCCTCAGTTGCCCCACTTTTTCAGCTGTTTTTAAAATATCCCACCTTTTCTCTCTTTCTCCCATTTCTCCCATTGTCCTCAGCTTGCTTTAGTTGCTGCAAACAAAATTTAAAGTGTAAAAGTAGTTTGTAATCAAGTAATTCAGCAGGGAGAAAAGGAGAAGAAGGGTGGAATCTCATCCTTCCTAATAGGTTCAGGTAAAGCAAACTGCTGCAGTCTTTCCTAGCTTGTGCATTCTTCTTCATTAATAATTTTAGTAATCTTGACCATGCTAATTTTGCTTGGCCACATGTGTCCTAGTTTTCATTTGTTAAATGTTG
This sequence comes from Sceloporus undulatus, assembly GCF_019175285.1. NCBI lineage: Eukaryota > Metazoa > Chordata > Lepidosauria > Squamata > Phrynosomatidae > Sceloporus > Sceloporus undulatus. The sequence goes on from NC_056523.1 coordinate 109,242,472, forward strand.
CAGGGTGTAAGGTGGCAGGGCTGCAGATCAAACAGGTGAGTCAACAGACCTCACTCCTCAATCAATGGGATGGAAGAACATTTTCAACCTATCAGCTCAAGCTCCTAAACTACCTTTATTAAGAAAACAACATCTTCATTAAAAAAAGAAAAGAAAGAAAGATAACTGCTCAGACTGTATTCTCCTTCATTCACTTTACATTTTAGTTTGTTCTCCTCCTGTGTTACATTATATATGCATATTATTCAGTCTACTGGCTTTTTGCTTTCACCCTGCATCCTTGTCCTCTCACTCTCTGGTGTCCCAGGTTTGCTTTGTAATCACGCTCTTTACACAGTTTTTAAACTGTGCAGTGTTTGCATAAGCATTGACATTTGTGATACTGATACCACTTTGCTGTGGCCTTCATTATTAACCTCTGGCCTGTTTATGTTAGTGAAGACTCTCTTTTCAATATGCCCATCTGCTTTCAATCTTTTCCCCACATGGGAAGCAAAGAAAATGGGAAAGAAAATAGCCTATTTGTAATGTATGCAGAATAGCCGCCCTCCATTCACACACTTCATTTTCAATATCTTCAATCAACTAAAAACTCAAAATGAAGGTGCAGCAATGCACAATTTTTATTCCACAAGTTAAATTGGTCTTAAAGATTAAGTCCATGATGTTCCACTCATAGATCTTGTTCACTTGAGAGGCTTACATTGATGTTTCTTGACCCAGTTTTTCTTGCTATTGCAGACTGGCACGCCCCATGATTATTTAACTCCTTGATAGTCAGTTGTCTGCTCCATCCGCTTCTATTTTTAAAAGCCAAGCAATAAGGGCAACCTGAAGAAACTGGGATTTATTATAAAAACTTCACAATAATAACAAAGAAAAAAACAAGTAATCACATATTATAGCCAAATTCCTTGTAGAGAGGAGCCGCTATGTGTTCAACTAGGGTTTTCTCAGGATGTTCTCAGTGGCTGCCCCAGGCTTTGGAATTCCCTGCCAGGGAGGCCCGTCTAACCACCACTTGGCAGCAGATCATAGCCAAAGGAACAAAGTGTTGGAAGCCTGGCTATTCCAAATGCCCTCCTGCCTCCTCTTCTCTGAGAGCACAGATGGAGCAGCCATTGATCGCAACAGGCTATGCTTACCTGCATAGCAATCCTGTAATGCCTACAGTATGTATGACAGGGCATACATTGTGGAGCCAGTTATGCCAACTAGGCACAGTGTATTTACAATATGCCTGTGTTGGCAATCCTCGTTATACTCATGATACCCCCACTTTAACATTTAGGCTATGAGTTGAGTCTGTGGGCCTTCTTTGTTGTTTGTGTTATTGTGTGCCTTCAAGTTGTTTCCAACAATGGCAACCCTAAGGTGACCCTATAATGGGGGTTTCTGGGCAGAGTATGGTGGACTACCCAAGGTTACCCAGCAGGTTTCCATAGCCCAGCAGGGAATCAAACACTGATCTGCCAGAGTTATGTGCAATGCTCCAACCACTACAACATGCAGTTCTCTCCTGGCCTTCTACCAGATGCCTGTCCCAGCAAGTGTTCAATCTGCGGAGCTGATTAAATTTCAATAAAATAATAATAAAAATAAAATAATAATAATAATTTTTATTTATATCCTGCCTCTTCCCATAGGATTGAGGCAGCTTACAATCCCAATAAATACCATACATAATATAACATAAAATCCAATACACAAATAAATACAACTCTAATAAAATTCATACAATATAAATAAGACCCCTCCTTCCCCCCCATTACATATATAACATAATTTCTAATATAACAATAATGAATTTAAAAGAAATCATTAAAACCATTAATTTAAAACAACGGAGACAGAAGAAGTGGGTATCTTAAATAATCAGTAGGGAGTGATCAGAATGATATCAATATCATGGGGGGACTGAGTGTATTATCAGGGAAGGCCTGTCAGAAAGATATGTCTTGAGGCCTTTTTAAGCCATCAAGTGTAGTAAGTGTTCAGTAATATTTATTAATTTTAAATCTGTTTTGTGGTTTTAGATTGTTCACCATAGAAGATTTGTTTTTACTTTTGGATCGTATTTTCCTCCTTTGTAAAGCACTAGGTAAAGCCTATGACACTAAATAAAAAACTAATATAATAATAATAATAGATCCCATCTGACAGGCCATTCCATAGTTTGGAGCGGCAGATGATAAGGCCCTCTGGGTAACTGCAGCCAGTCTAGTCTTTTTGGTTGCAGTAGGTTGTTTCCCGAGGTGTGCGGGTGGGTCAATGGAAGAAGACGATCCTACAAGTAGGTTGGCCCTTGGCCACAAAGAGCTTTAAAGATCAATACCAATACTTATACTGTGTCCGCAAACTAATGGGCAGCCAGTGAAGGGATTTTAAAACCTGTGTTATATGGCTGTTCCAGTGACCAATCTGGCTGCTATATTTTGAACTATTTGAATTTTCGCAAATACAAAATATCGCAGATATTCAAGCCCCATTGTTTATAATGGGGGTCGTCCCCATTCTGTCCCTTCCCACTTGCCGTGTGCGAAGGACCAAAACTGCAGATCCCAAGTCCGCAAATGGAGAGGGATGAGTGTAACAACAACAACAATAATACAATAATAGGCATTCTAAGACTGAGACAGCTGGCAAGGAGGGAAAGTGATGAACTACAAACAAACAAACAAACAAACCTGCATATGATTTCTTCTTGTATTTGATGTGCCACATAGTGAAGGAGACAAGCCTAATGTCTCTGGCTGTTAGGCAGAAATGCTATACAGGGTATTAAAACCATTTTTGGCTGCACCTACAGGAGGCACCAAATATGCTTGGACGTCTGTCTTTCCCAATTAAAATCAATGGAAATTAATGTATGTGTTTTACCTCTAGCATGGCTGGCTGATTCAGTGGGTCAGGAGGCTGGAAGGGAAGCGCCCCTTACACTGAAGACTGGGCTGTTTCCTTGAATCAGAAGAAGATTAGAAGAAGCAGTCATGCTACATTTTCTCACTCACTTGAAAGGAAATGGAAGCCTTTCTAGAATTTAGTTGTGCCTCTGAGCCATCTAAAATTATGTATATGGATATTTTTAAGTGTTTCAAAGTGACCATGAGGTTGACAGTCAAAGGCAAAAAGGGCACTTTTGTACTTCATGCCCTTGGTATGCCATAATTCCTTTGGCAAGGTAAATGTGTGGAGTGGCTGAGCTTTCTGCCTCTGCCTCTTTGACTATTCATGTATATGTTCAATCTAAGCTGATGACAGAGAGCCAGCATGGTGGTAATAGTTTGCATGTTGGACTCTGACTCGGTATACCAGGGTGAATCTTCACTCGCCCTTGGAAACCCATTGGGTGACCTGGGCAAGTCCAGTCCTCAGAGGAAGGTAATCGCAAACCCCCTCTGACAACTCTTGCCAAGAAAACCCCAATAGTTTTTTGACTAACCTGTGTGTGAACATGCTTTTCTATCTGAAAGACCTGCAAGAGGGCTAACTTTAATCATGACATACCATACTTTATACAACAGGAGTCACAACCAAACCAAAGCATTATAGCTTGCATCCAATTTGTCCTTTAATAAATGGAAGGGCATCCGTGCTGCCTTTTTCATCTTCAGAGAAGGCCAGCCACAGATGCTGGCGAAACGTCAGGAATAATCTCTTCTAGAACATAGCCACAATACCTGAAAAACCACAAGAAAACTATGGAGGCTGGCCATGAAAGCCTTCGACTTCACAATCTTCACTGCTTTTCCCTTGCATACCCCATCCCTGTGTTAAACTCCCAGTGTCTGAACACCCTGTTGGTAATTACATCTGAACAGTGCTTCTAAAGGGTTAACTGTGTTCTAAGACTTTTGCAGCAGTGAGGCCATCACTGGCAGAGGTCACCCAGGATGCAGAGGTAATTAACAGTGCTGATTACAAACATGAGGTGATGTTGCTTAACAACTAAATGGGCCCTAGGAAGTGTACTCTAAGGTCTGGCAAATAGACAAGAATTAAATTCGTTTCTTTCCATGCTCTGTTGCAATGCTTCTCTTTGCACTGTGCATACTCTTTAGATAAATAAAGCTCAATTTGGCTAAGCTTCAGTTTGCACACATAATCAAAAATTCCAGCACACAGGTTGCTTGGAGGTTCCAGTAGCCCCCCAACAAATTTTAAGGGGGGGGGTAGAGGTTGCAGTAAGAAAGGGGAGCTGACAAAAATAATGCCACTCTTTTCTACTGTCAGGCATAACCCAGGAGCAGAGTTCCCCTGATGGAAAGTTATTTCAATCCCATATTAACAAACAACTCCCATATAGAATATGAAGATCATTTTGTAAGCAGAAGCTGGCTGTTTGTTTTAAAGAGGATTTGTATTTAATTTAATTTTATTCTTTGTTTATTTTATTTATATGCCACCTTTTTCCCAGACTGGGACCCAAAGTGGCTCACAGAAGGAAATCAATTACAATCTGCGTGCAGATTTAGGAACAATTAAAATAGTCACAATTAAACAATGTAAAATTATTTTAGAATATAAAATTTAAAAAATAAATAAGGCACACCCAGGTTTTTTTAAAAGGATTCCCTGGTATGGTTACATATTAAAAACTCACTTCAACAAAAATGTCACACCTGCAATGAAAGGAGAACAGGGAGGGGCCCAACCTCACCGCCTGTGGAAACAGTTATGGGGTGGAAGCAGACACTGTGAATGTTCTCTCTTGTATCCTTACCAAGGAAGCCTCTGATGGAGGCAGGACTGAAAGAAAGCCTAAACGAGAGCTCAAGCAGGTTCATCTGGGAAGATACTGACTTTCAGATAGTCTGGATCTAAGCCTTATCTCAAAAACTGTGAAAAAGAGTCAGGCCTTAGGTAACCATTGGAAGACAATAGTGACAGTATTTCAAAAGCCATACTAGGACAGCATCCCATAGTCTGAAAGTTACAAAAAGGGGAATCAATTCTTGAGTATCCCCACAAAACTTCAGTTGTTGGAGATGCAAGACGTCAGCCAGAGAGTAGAGGGTGAGGTAGGAACATGCAGGGAGAGGGTATCTTGATGATTTCCCAAGATCCAGGAACAGTCCATTAAACAGAGCAAGCAACTGCCTCAGACAACATCCTTCCCACTACTTCTAGTCCTGGAAGTGATATCTCATCATTAGCATGGCCACATTTGGAATGGCTGCATAAAGGAGCCTTGAGGGAGTCAGACTTGTATATGAGTCTTCTTAGCTCATGGCTAGTTAGGAATAGGTCTTGAATCCATTTCACTAAGTTTCCAGTTAATATTTGTTAGAAGCACTTTTGCCCTTAAGTGATATATAATTTTTGGCATACTGGTGCATTTAGCTAATGTCATGATTACTAGCTATAATAATAGCAATACGAGCAGCAACAACAATAGCAACAACAATAAGAACAAGATGGGGCTGTTCAATCATCAATGAAATTGGCTTCTTTTCTGCCTGGCTCCCTGAAACTGATTTAGTCTAATAATTGCAAATTGTAATGACTGCTGCTCCCATGGGGCAAACTGAAGCCATTCCACTTTAGAGAAGAATCACTGGGGCAGTGCCATGCTAAGTGATGCTTAGCCAAGTGTTAAACAAGTCTGTGAATCTGAGCTTGAGTCCTTTTAATACTTAATCGTTGTATGTATTTTACATCTTTATATGTACCTCACAAGAGGTGTTGAGAACTGCTATTTATTCAGCATGAATGAGAAGTTGGAAACAGATGGCCGATTAACCTATATGTTGGCTGCACCAGCCAGGATATTCCTGCCCTGTAGGAATTGGCTGTTATCAATCAGATATAACTCCATGAAAGAACACATGATGTGAATGTGAAGGTCCTTCATAAACGTGTCTTGAAAGAATCCTTTTTTCGAAAGCCTGAAACTGCACATGCCAGCAACACCATTAGTGTACCAAAAACCTGTGGAGTACCCTCCAGAGGGTGGCACTTTCCTATTTTCAGCTCCTCTGAGCCCTGTGGTATTTCTTTGTGGCCACCATTCTGGCAACTGGGCTGACAATGCCACTGATCATTCTGTTTAGTGGAGTAGGGTGAGACAACATTTTACAGTCTCCACAAAATTACCTTTTAAAGCTAATTTTTGGGGGGTATTGCTGGGACCTTGGAGAGTGGTGGTAATGAGTTCAAATGCCACACACTGGATCCAAAGTCTGCTTGCAGCCTAGAGCACACAGTTTCCCCCCTTGGTATAAACTATAGGTGGAAACTTGCTCTTCCAGATGTTAATAAACTACCACTCCCATTGCACCTCACCATTGGGCAGGGTGGTTAGGCAGGCCTGGTGGAAACTGGATTGAAATAGCATTGGGAGGATGAGTGGTTTGCCAGCCCACCATAGACGTACAGTACTGAGCTATGTGGACGACTCTGACTAGTAGATGTTAGGGCCTGTACCCAAGTTGTTCTGAATTCCAGAACAGTTAAAGGGGCATGGAATTTTTGACTTGCCATCTCACCACAGGCTACAAACAGATGTTTCTTTTACATGACCACAATCAGCACTGGGGGGTAGAGGGTTTAAGGGGTGACTGAAATTTCATTATGCACCGTGCACCGAGGCAAGGTTCTACATATCCAGTGGTGCACACAGCCCCCACCCCCACCCCGGCCTGTATATTCAGATGAGGATTTGCTACAAGCCAAAAAAAAAAAAAAGCAGCAGGGTCTAAAGTGCCCTGTGCTGGAGGTACTTGCAATAAAAAATCACCCATTGTGGTTCAAACATATGCCATTCCATGGACATGGCAGAAGGGAAAACTAATCACGACATCCCATGAAGATCAAAATGATAAACTGGTAATGGCTGTGGCATATTCTTAGTACTCCTGATTTTTCAAGGACGAGAAATTTTAGTACAACAGAACACAGTGGCACCAAGAGATAGGGAAACAGTGCCCTCTCAAGTAATTTTGCGCTGGTGCAAGGAATGAAAGACAGAGCCTTCCATTTCACATACCGAAGCTGATTACACTGGCAGTTGGACCTCACTTAAATACTAGCAGTGGAACAGAGTTGTCCACAGGCATGTGGGAGCAGGCTAGTTTAGGATCACATAGGCGCGTTACAGACGGGCAGGGGAAGACGTCTGAGGTGTCTCCCTAAATACGGAGCCTAGAGACCACCCACCCCAGGGGCGTGGCTCAGGTGTATGGGGCTTCCACACCGGGGGCAGTGAAGACGCCTCACATGGGGCCGTTTCTGACCCGTAGCTTCCTACCGGCTGCCTCGCAGGACGCGCAAAGAGAGAGGCATCTCCACATGGGCGGCCAAAAACATGGCTTTTTTTTTCTTTTGCCGGCTGAGAAGTGCGCAACTGTGGCAGTCTAGCACCGGCCGGCAATTTCTCTTTGGCAGGCTGTGAATGCGCATGTGCACATTAAGCATCAGGCCCCTTTAAACTTTTTTTCCCGCCCTACCCAAGAACAAAGGTGGCCTCCTGCCAGCTGGTGATCAGCTGAGTGTTGGCATCCTTGTCCGCTTGTGCGGTGCCAGTGAATCGGCATCATGGATCCTCCACTCCTTGTGTCCCCACGCCTTACTGAATTGCAATGCACAGCCACAGTTGTCGCCACTGCCAAGGCTGCCCGGTCGCCCCCACTGCCGCAATAATGGAGGTCCCCATCCCATTTCAACCACAGCTTTGACTTGGCTGACAGCAGCAGTGAGGATGATGATGATGACACAGAACAGCAAAGGGCGGTAGTGGGTGCCATAGCGGTTTCATCAGGGTGTGTTGGTGGTGCCATGGCCCTGGCCTGAGTGGCGCGCTCCGCGCTGGTGGAGAGTCCCTACATCGGCAAGACTTGTGGATAACTTTGTCTCAACCATATGACTGACGAGCAATGGAGGTATTTCTTCCGAATGCCCCGTGCCCTCTTCCACAGACTAGTAGGCATCCTGCACCCAAACTAGAAGTCAGACAACAGTGATGAGGAGAGCCATCCCGGTGGAAAAGAGAGTGGCCATTGGTGCTTTTCACTAGCACACAAATCCAGCTATGTTGTGATGTGGGCTGTTTGGGGCTGGCATTGCACCATGGGGGAAATCGTGGGTGTTTGCCCTGGCCATGGAGGACTGCTGCTGACACGTACCGTGGTACTGGGGTAGCACGCGAGGTAGGGACAGCCAGCCACCTTCCCTTTAATCTTGGCAGCTCTGTGATATTCTGTGTCAAATGTACCCCCTCACTGTACATTTGCTATTCTTGCTATGGTGGCAGTTGCGCAAGTGTAAAAGAGTTGTCATGTCAATTCCTCGTTTCTCCCCCTTCCTTTCCCCCACAGATTATGGATGCCTTTGGTCGCGCGCTTCCCACAAGTGGGGGCCTCATGATGGGTGCCACTGCCTGATCATACCACCTTTGGGGCAGAGGAATGCGTATGTCAACAAAAGGGCTCCTATTCTGTCATCCTGCAAGGGAACATGTGACCACACAGGAAGGTTCGTGGACATGGAAGCTCGGAGGGCATGGTCAGCCCACGATGCCAGGGTGGCACGGAATTCTCTCATCTTCGAGGCTGGCATCATGTGCAGGGAACCCAGCATCAACATTAGAGGCCAGCAGATCGGGCCCCTGATACAGGCTGACTGTGCCTACCCCATTCGGAAGTGGCTCATGACACCCTTCAAAGTCCCCACACTCCCAAACAAGAGCTCTTCAACAAGAAGTTGAATCGCGAGGGGGGCCGTGGAGAGATCGTTGCAGATGAAGGCGATATGGCGCTGTCTCATTGCCCCACTCCTGGTGGCAAGGAGAAAGTGGGTGCCCATCCTTGCCTCATGCGTCATTCTGCACAATATCTGTGAGACCAAGAGCAGGGGCCTGGATGAGGGGACGCGATATAGACCGCCGTTTGTACTGCCACCCTGGAAGCAATCACGGCGGATGAAGAAAAGCCAAGCAGAAAGAAGGGCAGACTGTGAGGAAGCCCTGGCAGACTTCTTTCTGACAAGGAGAATCTGAAGCATGGCTCCTGTGCCATCATCTGTGATGTCAGAGTGCATTGTACTGTAATAGCATAAGCACCTGAATAAATGTATCCCATACCACAATCTGTGTCACTTTCGTGCCTGTGCTGTGGGCATGTTGCAATGTGCCTGAGGGGGACACACACACACACACACACACACACCACACACACAAAAGGTCCTGGCGGCCTGTTTTCCCGGGTCAAAAAGATACATCAGCTCCACACTGTCAATGCCTCTTGAACAATGTATCAATCCCTTCAAACTCAAGCTTCCTAATGGCCCATTGAATGTAACAATAGGGCACCACAGAGGGCATCTATTGGGGACAGCTAGTCAAACTGTCCTCAAGAGCTTTCATGGCCTGGGACACACCTTGGCCTATGGCTCTCAGCCGCAGGTGCCATATATACCTGTGCGCAACTTGCAGAGACCCCAGGACGGTGATCAAGAAGGCAGCACACGAAGAGGGTCCCGGTCTGCATCGCCTATGGACAGACAGAGGAGGTCGGGATCCTCCTGGACCCCTGATGCCACAGGCAACCGCTTGGAGGGTGATGGCCAGCACCAACAAGCCCAACCGGGGTATTTCCTCGAGTCTTCTCGTGCCTCCGAGACCAAAGGTTTCAAGAACGCTGCACCAATGCAGAGTGAAGTTTACAAACTCTGAAGGCAGCGTTCTTTGAAACCCTTGAGGACTCGGAGAGGACCACCCCGGTTGACAAGCGGCCACATTCTTCGCACGGCTGAAGGACCTGTGGATCAGGGGAGATAGGCGAGAGCAGAAGATCGCCGTCTCCAGGTAAGTCAGAGCTCTTGCCATGCCTGTCCTACCCCCCTTGACCCTCCTTGCCCTCCCCTCCTTCCTGTATGGTGACCAATGCCATCCATCCTCTTCCCTTCTGCAGGTGTCAGCCGAGGCAGAGAGCGGAGGGAGGGAGGGCCACCGTGCCAGGTCCCCCTCTCCATCATCCTCAGGGGATGACGATGTTCCCGAGGGTGGACCACAGCCAGGACCAGCTGCTGTCGGCCCCTCCGCAGCCAGAGCAGGTTCTCTGGTGGCAGGTAGGTCCCCCAGGTGAGGGGTGGGGGTTGCCTGACTGCAGCCCCCATGACACTTGTGTCCTCCTCTGCCATGCCAGCAGACTTAACTTGGGCTTTCTTCCCCTTGGCAGGGCTTGATGTCCATTGCTGCTGTTGCCGCTGTGGAGGAGAGGAGCTTGGCCCGAGCTGCCGCTTGCCTGGGGAGCCAGGGACTTGGCCCTGGATGCCACGGCCAGGACACTCATCCAAGCCCGGCAGCGAGGTAAGTGTGGGGGAACCCAGGGAAGGGAGTGGGGCACCCAGAAACCCTGCCTGTGGGAGTGGGGGATGGGGTCCACAGGCTGCTTCTAACCATCCTGTTTTCTTTTTCCCTGCAGAGCAGCGGACTGCGCGGAGGTTGTCTGCCATGGAGGAGGCAATGGTGGAAGATGGGGGAGAGAGTGGAGGCCATTGAGCAGACCCTGCAAGAATCCTCCGTTGGCTGCCCACCCCAGCCCCCCTTCCCCCTCCCGAAGCAGCTTCCCTTCCCGCCACCTGCCATCCCCCTCACCACCACCCTTCACCACTCTTTCCCTGATTTGTATACATTGTAAATAGTTAAAGTTTTTAATTGTAATAAAAAAGCTTTTTTTTTTTTTAAAAAAGGGTCTTTCTTTTTTTTTATATTCTTTATTTAAATTTATAAACAAAAAATACAGAATAATAGTTACATGTTTTATCTCACAAGTATGCAATAGTACTATTACATTGTGCATTTATTGTTGTTAACATCAAAGTCCTTACTGTTGCATATTCACCTGCTAAGTCTGCACTACTCCTATGGGACCAAATAAAACTCCTGTCTGTTTATCTTACCCTGTTTCTTGAACTTAATCTGGTTATCGTCACCTGTTAGACTTCATCAAATGAAATGTCGTTATTTCTTTGTAAACAGTTTAAAAGTTAGATAGAAAATTGTGTTGGGTCCTTGAATGCTATTATAAACTGGACTATCTATATAAGTACTCTTTACATAAATTCGATCATCATAGATCGGAATAGCTCACCGAATACTGAAATAAAAGATTACTAAATAACCTTCTGATATCTTCGTGTGTACTATCCTTCTCCTTGTAACCACAATTTTTCTTCATAGGTTCTTTATTCAACAAACACATGAGTAATACCTCAAGAGAAAAAAAAGCGATTCATTATTACCAACATGACAATGATAATTTTTCTGACATTGCCGCAAATTTAAAATCGCATGAAATCCGCTGGCATGGGTGAAGGGAATACATTGTTGTCTAATACATTCTAATTGTTTTCAATAGAAGTGAAAAATCTTTTACAAGTTTACTCAACCTCAAAGGAAATGACCAAGTACTTAGTCTATTTTTATCTAAGATTATTATTGAGCTTGTCTTTGTTTTCCCATTTTTTCCATTGTCTTGTTACTCTTCCCATAGTTCCCTTCTCTTTTTTTCGTCCCCATTTGTACCAAACTGGATATCCTATCTAATTCTCTATACTCAATTACTCTGATATCCAGCTTTTCCCATGATGGGATTTCCTTTGATTTCCAAACCTTGCTATTCTATCCTGGCTGCTGTTACAAGGATAATAATGAAATTTTCCAGCATACCCCTTCCTTTCCCTCAAGGTTCGTAGTAATATTTAAGCAGATATAGTTTGGGATCTAATGGGTATTTAAGGTTAAATATACTCTGCATTGAACTGGTACAGCTTTCCAGAATCCTGATTTCTTTGCAGCCCCACCACATGTGGTACAATTGTCCCTTGTATGATTATTACATCTCAAGCATCGCCCTTCACCGTCTTAAACATCTTTTTTGTCTCCATGGGTAATGTACCATCGGTTCATACCTTAAAGTGATTTTCTTTCAAACTTTGGGCTACAGTGAATTATCAGTTCTTGCCATGCTTTTTGCCACTCTTCGTAGTAATAATTGTTCCCAATCCCTTGACCATTTAATCATGTAGTCCTTTATTGTATTGTTCCAATACTCTCTTCAAATAAACTTATAAAGCTTGCCTATTTTCCCTTTATTCAGTTTGCCAAATGATATTATCTAATGTCATTAAATTCTGTTTCACCCTTTAGTTTTTAAATCATTTTTAAATTTCTGACTAAGTTGTAGTAGTTGAACCACGTCAATCGAAACCCTCTTCTTTTAATTTATTCCTATGGTTTCAAGGATATCCTCCCGCTCATCCACTAATATCATTTGTAATGTAATAAAAAAGCTATTTTTTTTTAAAAACTTGTGTCTTCATGGTGCGTAAGTGCGGCAGTGTGCCTGTGTGTGAGGATGTGACAGCTTATGCACACTGTGTATTCTAATCCTAGGCAGGAGTGCTGTGGCGGTAGCAATGTACAAACCTGTCCTTCCAGTGTTTGGACTTCAGCTCCCAGAATCACCAGACCCCAGGGCAAGGTGGGCGGGGTCTGGGAGCTGAAGTCCAAACACCTGTAAGGACAGAGTTTGGACATTGCTGGTTTAGGGACCAGTGGAGCAGGCATGGGGGGAGGAGGGAGGGAGGTAGAATAGACTAGATAGGGCTGGGAGGGACACACATACCTCGGGAAGCACTGATGTCTTTATGGGACATCATGGGACCTAATGCCTTGTCAGTGCTCCTGCCCCTTGATCCAGGCACCCCCTAGTTGCCCTTTGCCTTTGGAGGCGAGTAAGTGGGCGGTGGACTGCCACTGTGTCACTGAGAGGCTGGAGGATGGCCAGCAAGAGCTGCTGAGACAGCTCTACCTCCATTGCAACTCCTGCTCCTCAGCTGGAAGGATTGCTCTGCTGGGGGCTCCTGCTTCCAGCCCCTTCCTCCATGACCCGGGGGACAGCCCTGCCTCTTCCACTCTGCTCCCTACGTACCCTTCTGCATCTTGTGCCACCCTGCCCTCCCCTCATGATCTCCACCATCTGCCCCATCAGAGCAGACTGCGCTTCCAAGGTGTGTTGAGTCACCTCTGCTCCTGGTTCTGACCTACCATGATCTCTCCTGGTTTCTGAACGGCCCTCTGCTGCAATTCCAGTGCCCTTTCCATGATCTCCCTGCGGGACTGTCTGCCCCTCTCCCTTTCCTGAGAGGCTCGCTGCCCCTGCTCCACGAGTGCTGCCATGTGCTCTGCTTCAGCAAGCCTTGAGCTGATCCACTGCCGCCACAGTTCTTGTAGCTGCTGACGGACACACCCTCTTCTTCTTTGTTGCAAGCCGTTCTTCTGGTGTCATGGAAGCTATGGGATTACTGGAGCTACTTCTCTCTTCTCTTCTGTTCCCTCCTCCACTAGGAACATACAACGAGAGGGTCATAGACAGCCCCTACAGTTACAGAGACCCTGAGGGCCATCCAGTCAAACCCCATTACTGCATGCAGAACTCTC